>NW_026624441.1:32251-35273 GCF_030028575.1 Malurus melanocephalus
TGCTCCTGCACGGTGTCAGAGACTGAACTAGTTCACGCCTCAAACATTGATGGAAAATTTTGCTCATTRTAACAAAAAYTGGATAAAKGAACTACAACCAAAGCAGCCTCCCTGAAAATCCCTGAGTGGGGTTTTGGACTGAAAGTCAAACTGCTGAGATGAAAGGGAAACCCACTGTTCAATCATCTCAGGCTGAAGGAAAGGAATGCACCCACACAAACGCAGCAGAGATCCTTCCCTGGCTGGATTTGGGGTGGGGGAGACCCCAGCTGGGTTCACACAGACCCTGCCCAGCCCCTTCCAGCCCCACTTGGGAGCAGATTCCCGGCCGGCCTGAGGATTCCTGGCTGACCAGAACCAGCCCAGGTGTCCTTGGGTAGCTGAGTATTCATATTCTTATCATTTGCTTATTTTAAAGTAACAACCCTTCTGTAATTGTGCATTAGTTGAGGCTGCTCTGGTTTATTTTGTGGTTTTTCTCCCTTCAAGGACAGTGGGAGGGAGAGGAAGAAATAATCACACACATTCCTGGAGGGGAGACTCGGGCTSAGCGGKGAGGAGGAAGCTGCCTGCTCTCAGGGWCTGCTCTTTTTTCTTCTYCTTYRKACTTGTTTTTCTCRATTTTTTTWAATMATCTGAGAATCARAAGAKTCCCGTGGCGCAAYAAGYGAGAAAAATMCTCCAGTGAACCACYGGAGTRRCTCTGTCCAACCAGGCCACTCCCAGGAGTGTTCTGTTCTATGTATAGGGCAGATATCAGGGAAAAAAACCCATTAATCTGGAAGGTGCAATACCAGCAATCAAACAATTGATCACGGTCGCCTTATTTATGGCAAGACCTTTTATGGCACTGCTCCTGCAGTATCTGACATATTCTGAAATCCTTCAAGCCAAACAGATAAACAGAATTTAACATTCCTATCCATGAGATCCTTGAGGAAAACACCTATTTCACCAGGACAGATAAGCAYCCATTCACGGGATGCAGATCCCCAGAGGGAAACACTTTCTAAATAGATGTTTTTCTTCAGAGTGTTTTTTTTATTTCCATTTAAATTTGTGACTTATTTCTGAGACCACAACAGGAACGCAWTAGKGTGGCTGTAAAGCATCAAACAGAAAAGACAGACACTGTAACAGAACCAAACCRGAATTAGTTTAACAGAGGAAGAGCAGGAGACTTTAAGAGCCCAACAGCTTTTTTTGTTTCATAGTTTTCCCCCTCCTTTCATTTTGTTAAACAAACAGCTTTTTTTTTCCTTTTTCTTTTCACTTTCCTTTCTGAGCAAAAGTTTCTAGGACCTGGGTGGGGGTCTTGCTTGAATTTGGGAGTGTCCCTCCCACATTAAATTAGCTGAAACATGACAATGTTTATGTTTCATGTTGTCATGACATGACAATGAGCTGAAACCATGACAGTGACCGTACTTACGCACACAGACAGGCGTTTTTCCGGACCAGCGGTGATCCTGCTGGCAGATGCGCACCGACATGCCGATSAGGCGGAAGCCGGGCTGGCACTGGTACACCACGCTGCCCCGGTAGTTGTAGTTGTCACCGTTGATGTGCCCGTTGACGATGGGGCTGGGGACGCCGCAGTGCCCGGCTGGATGGGGGGAATGGTGGGAATGGCATGGGGAATGTGGTGGGGATATCACCCGAAAGGCGGCTGTGCTGTCCCAAATCAACTGCCCCGTGCCAAGGATCGCCCTGCAGCTCACACCGCCCCAGGGTGGAGGAGGCAAACTCTGCTTCCTTCTCACATTCAAACCCATAGGGATCAAACTGCGCTCACATCCACTCAAAACCGCATAATTCAGATCAAACTCTGCTTTCTTTTCCCATACACTCCAAATCCCGCAGCTCAGATCAAGCTCCACTTCCTTCCCACATCCAAACCCCATAGGAATCAAACCCCACTCACATCCACTCCAAATCCCGTAATTCGGATCAAACTCCGCTCCCTTTTCACATGCACTCCAAATCTGCTTCCTTTTCCCACCCACTCCAAATCCCACAGCTTGGATTAAATTTCACCTCCTTTTCACATCCACTCAAAACTCCATAATTTGGATCAAACTCCTCTTCCTTTCCACATCCATCCCAAAACTCATAGGAATCAAACTCCGCTTCCTTCTCACATCCAAACCCTGCAGGAATCAAACTTCACTTCCTTTTCCCACCCACTCCAAACCCCACAGGAATCAAACTCCATTTCCTTTCCTCACCCACTCCAAACCCTGCACAAATCAAACTTCTCTTCCTTTCCCCACCCACTCAAAACCCCGTAATTCAGATCCAACTCCATTTCCTTTCCCCACCCACTCCAAATCCCGCAGCTCCGATTCCCCCCAATCAACCCCCAAAATCCCTCGTGGGCCACCCCATGGGGCCACCCCTGAGTTTCCCACGGACACCCACCGAGGCAGCGGACCTCGGCCCCGCTCCAGAGCCCGTTGGCCATGCACTCGCGCACGCGGGAGCCCACCAGGGTGTAGCCGGTGTTGCAGGAGAAGATGGCTGTGGCCCCGTAGCTGGTCAGGGTCCCAATCTTGTTCCCATTGGGAGGGGTGGGCAGGTCCCCGCAGGAAATAACTAGGACAGATCCCACAGGTGAGGAGGACCATGGATGGGATGGATAGGTTTTATGGGAAATTTATTAATTATTGTGAAATTATTATTAATTTTTACATATTTTATTACTAGGACAGATCCCAAAGGTGAGGAGGACATGGCTGGGACCAATGGGTTTTATGGGAATGAGCTCAATTCCGGCACCAGAAGTTGCTGCCGGAGCAGGAAATTCCATTAAATAAATAAATTAATGAAATTACTTATTTTTTAAACTTATTTTTAACTTATTTAATCATCAATATTATTATTAATTAATCATTATAAAATTACTATTAATTTTTACTTATTCTATAAATTATGTATCCCATTGATCCCATCCCACTGATCCCATCCCATTGATCCCATCCCATCCCATCCCATTGATCCCATCCCACCCCACTGATCCCAT
>NW_026624441.1:35437-36690 GCF_030028575.1 Malurus melanocephalus
CCTTTGGGGACGAGTTCTGCTGACCCCAAACAATGACCCCATCCCCGCCCTGCTCTCACTCCTGCAGGTGGGCGCGGGCTGGCCGATGCTCCAGGTGCCGTTGGCCTGGCAGCGGATGACCCGCTGGCCCGTGTARTAGTAGCCGGGGTCGCAGATGAGCATCAGCTGCGCGTTGTAGTGGTACTGYGACTCGTAGGTCAGGCGCCAGCGGCCGTGCTCCACCGCCAGGCTGCCCACGTCGGGGCACGTCACGGCTGGGCCACAAATCACACCGGAAAAATGACACCGAAAAAATGAGAGAGTTGGTTAATTGGGGTTTGAATCTCAAAAAAATACCGGTTTGAATGGGGGGAACATCCCCTGCTGCAATCACAGGGTGGATGGATACCCCAAACCCCCACTCATGGGATGGATGGACACCCCAATCCYGACTCACAGGGTTGAATGGATACCTCAAGCCCCACATCCACCCTGATCCCCACCTGCACCCCAAACCCCACATCCCTCCAATCCCCAGCTCCCCCCAATCCCCACCTCTATCCCGATCCCCATCTCCCCCCAATCCCCACTCATCCACCCCGATCCCACTCATCCACCCTGATCCCCGCTCATGGAGTGGATGGACACCCCAATCCCCATTCATCCACCCCAATCCCCACTCATCCACTCCAAACCCCACTCATCCACCCTGATTCCCGCTCATCCACCCCAATTCCCACCTCCACCCCAAACCCCATTCACAGGGAGGATGGACACCCCAATCCCCACTCATTCACCCCAATCCCCATTCATCCACCCCAAACCCCATTCATCCACCCCAATTCCCACTCATCCACCCCAATCCCCACTCATCCACCCCGATCCCCGCTCATCCACCCCAATCCCCAGTCATCCACCCCAATTCCCATCTCTCCCCAGTCCCCACTCATCCACTCCAATCACCATCTCCCCAGTCCCCACCTCCACCCCAATCCCCACTCATCCACCCCGACACCCACTCATGGAGTGGAAGGACACCCCAAACCCCACTCACCCACCCCAAACCCCACTCATCCACCCCAATCCCCCTCACCCAGGCACAGTGGGGGCCGGTCTCCGTTGCTCCAGAGCCCGTCCTGGCCGCACTCGGCGCTGGCCGCGCTGCCTGGCTGCAGGCGGAAGCCGTGGTCACAGCGGTACACGGCCTTGGTGCCYACCGTGTACTCCTTGCCAAAAACCACCCCGTTCCTGGGGGCTCGGGGGATGCCGCAGGA
>NW_026624441.1:36840-39240 GCF_030028575.1 Malurus melanocephalus
CTCTTTTCTCATTCCCAGTTACTCCCTTCCTCTTCGCCCATCCCATTGGATCACCCGTCAATGCTCTTGAGCCTGTCCTCAACACGGAACTCTCAACGGGAATTCCAACTGCGGCGTTTTCCCACTGCCTTTCCCTCCCTTTTCCCGGGATTCCCAGAACCCRATCCCGACCCTCACCTTGGCACAGGGGGATGGCTTCCCTCCAGTGGAAGTGGCCCTGGGGGTGCTGGGCGCAGGTGCTGGTGCTGTGGCCCACCAGGCGGTAGCCGGCGTCGCAGCCGAAGCGCACGGTGCTGCCGGGGCGCAGCCCGGAGTGGCTCAGGATCATCCCGTGAGCGGGAGGCTGCGGGAGGCTGCAGTAGGGAGCTGGGAAAGAGGGAGGAGAAAGGGAATCGTCACTGGATGGGCAGAAATGGGGTCATTTCCTTCCCCACTGCTGGGAATTGCATCTGGTTGTGATCCTGATTGTGACCCCACAATCCTGGCTCTGATTGTTAAAGGGTGGTTGAGAAACAAATCAAAGCTGCAAGGTTTTTCCCTGGAATTTCTCCTGGTTGTGATCCCACAATCCTGGTCCTGATTGTTACAGGGTGGTTGAGAAAGAACTCAAAGGTTTCTCCCTGGAACTTCTCCATATTAAGATACTACAATCCTGATCCTGATTGATTGAGAAAAGACTCGAAGATTCCAGGTTTCTCCTTGGAATTTCTCCTGATTGGGATCCTACAATCCTAGACTGATTGATAAAGAGGGGTCGAGAAATAACCCAAAGTTTCCAGGTTTCTCCCTGGAATATCTCCCGACTGTGATCCCACAATACTGGCTCTGACTGCTCCAGACTGGTTGAGAAACAAATCAAAGCTCCAAGATTTCTCCCTGGAATTCCTCCTGATTAACATCCCACAATCCTGGTTCTGACTGTTAAAGAGGGATTGAGAAAGAACTCAAAGTTTCCAGGGAATTTCTCCTGTTGTGAACCCACAATCCCATTTCTGCCTGTTCCAGACTGGTTGAGGAACCAACCACAACTTTCAAGATTTTTCTCTCGAATTTCTCCTGATTGTGATCCCAGAATCCCATTTTTGACTGTTCCAGACTGGTTGAAGAACCAGCCCCAGCTCCAAAGTTTCTCCTGGACAGAACCTGCCTGTCCCAGCCCGGAACAAGCCCGGCTTTGTGCACGTCCACCCCCACATCCGGATTTTTCCTGCGGGAACTCCACGGATTCTCCCGGCCGGGAACTCACCGGAGTAGCGGATTTTGAAGCCTTTCCTGTTGTAGGCATGGTCGGAGGACCAGCGCAGGTAGACGCTGTTCCCGCTGCTGGTGACRGTCAGAGGGGCCGAGGAATTCCCGCTCAGGGACAGCAGCAGGGGGCTCTGCCCGGAGGGACCTGGGGAATGGGGACAGGAAAGGTCCAAGCTGCCCCGGAGCTGCTCGGGGGGCTCGGTGTCCTGGTGTGGGGAGTGGGCACTCCGAGCTTTTCCCATAGGAAAAGCAGCTCGGAGATCCCTGTGGACACAAATTCCAGGGAATCCTGCTCCTGGCAATCCAAAAMCCCACAGATGAGCCCGTAAAAATGGGATTTGTTCCAGCAGAGCATCATCATGGCTCCCGTGTTCTGCGTTGGAATCCTCTCTCCGTTCCCAAGAATTCCTGGGCTCAGAGAATCCGCTCCCTGTGGCCTTCAGAGAGGAGAATTCCCGCTTCCCCACCCCATCCCCTGCAGCGATCTCTGCTCCGTTTCCTTGGAAAAAAAAAAGGATTTGGCTTCAAATCCACCCAAAAACCAAACCACTGGGAATTCCTTACAAGGGGAATCACTGAGGCTCTTGAGGAGCTTTCTGCAAAGCCAGGAGAAGGTTCCAGGTGGGAATCTGGCCCTGGAATGCTCCTTCCCCTTTGATTTCCACAGGATTATGGAATCCCAGGAAACTTCGGGATGGAATCATCAGAAGGGCGGGGAAATCCTGGAAATCCTCCCTTACCGTCGAAGATTTCGAACTCGTCGAACTGCTTCTCGCTGAGGAAGTAATCGATGGTGAGCGAGATGTTGTAGCCCGGCTCGAGCTGCAGCACCCAGGAACAGGTCTGGAAGTGAGGATAACTGCCCTGGGAGCTCTGGCTCAGGATCACCCCGCTGGAATCCGTCAGCAGCTGGTTCATGGGGCACGGCACTGCCAAGGGAAATGGAAATTCCGGGTTTTTTTGGGAAGGATTGAAGCATGGGGTCGGTCCTGGCCAGCCAGGTCAAGATGTTGGAAAATGTAACAGTTTGGAAATTTTTGATGTCATTTTAATCAGATTTTGTTGGCCTTTGCCCCGGGGAAGGCGCTGAAGTTTCTTTGCAGGGCATTGTTCCACCAGGGGAGGCCTGAGGAGCTTCACAGCTCAACAGAG
>NW_026624441.1:39395-42069 GCF_030028575.1 Malurus melanocephalus
GACCATCAGTGACCATCAGTGACCAGCAGTGACCATTCACAGACCATCAGCCCCAAAGCTCCCCCCTGCCGTGCTCGGGGCACTGCTCTGGGCAAAGAGAGATGAGGAGCAGGACCTGATCAGCATCGGAGGAGAAGAAATCCAGATCCACCAGGAACCCAAATGCTGAGAACTTGGAGAGSTTGGTGGAAATAAATTAAGGCTGAAAAATTTTGTGGGAAAAAAACTGGGCTGGAAAACTTCTTGGAAATAAATTAAGGTTGAAAAATTTTGCAGGAAAAAAATCTGGGCTGAAAAACTTCCTGGAAAAAACTGGGCTGGAAAACTTCCCAAAAACTCGGGGTAAAAGTATAATTTTTGGCATTTTCCCTGATTCATTCCCTGCCATAAATCCCCSAGGGAATCTCTCCCTGGGATTTCCTGAGCACCCTGGTGCCCATCCTGCTTCCAAAATCCTCACGGCTGCGCCCGCGGAGATCAAAAAATTAACCCTGAGAATGAAAAAAGTGGGAAAATCCATGAATTTGGGAATTCCYCCCAATTTTACCTTCGCAGGTGGGCGGGGGTCCCTCGAACTGCAGGTGGGTGCCCAGTTTGCAGGTGAGGATCTCGTTGCCGATCAGGGTGAAGCCGGGCAGGCAGCGGTACCGGACGATGTCACCTGGGTGGGAAAATGGGAATTTGGGGAGAAAAGTGGGGGGAAAGGGGTGAATGGAGGGGAAAAAAATGGAAAAAATAAAATATGGAAAAAAAGGGTTGAAGGGAGGGAGAAAAAGGGGTAAATACAGAAAAAAAGGGGGGGGAGGGAGGGGTGAAAAGGGTAAATGCAGAAAAAAGGGGTAAATGTAGAAATAAGTAAATTAGAAATGAAAGGGGTGAACGGAGAAAAAATGAGTAAACACAGGAATAAATTGTGTAAATCAGAAATAATAGGGGTAAATGTAAGGATAAAGGGGTAAATGTAGAAAGAAGGAGTAAAGGAGTAATAAAAGCGGTAAGGGAGGAATAAAAGGGGTCAGTGCAGAATAAAAGGTTTAAATCAGAAATAAAAGGGGTAAATTAGACGAAAACAGAGTAAATAGAGAAAAAAGGGGTAAACACAGGGATAAAAAGGGGTAAATGCAGAAATAAAAAACGTAAATCAGAAAAAAAGGGGTAAATGGAGAATAAAACAGGTAAATGCAGGAGGATGAGGATGAGGAAAATGAGGGAAAGTTTTACCGATGTTGAACTCCTCATTCTCCGTGATGATCTCGGCGTTGGGAACGATGGTGGGCGGCTGGCACCGGAAAAGCTGGAACGCTGGGAAGGGCAGGAGGAGAAAATTGGGGTTTGAGGCACCGTGGATTCAGGGGATTTCCTCCCCATCCACCAGRAAATTCCTCCCTTTCCATCAGGAAATTCCTCCCTCCTCCAGAAGGAAATCCTTCCCTGCTCAACAAGGAAATTCCTCCCTCTCCACCAGGAAAATCCTTCCACTCCATATAGAAAATTCCTCCTGTGAAAAATACTGGGCTGGAAAAATGAATGGAAAAAATTGGGCTGAAAACTTCACAGAAATAAATTGGGCTGGAAATTTCTGAAAAAACTGGGTGGAAAAACTTAATTTAAAAAAYTGGGCTGAAAAACTCTCTGGAAAAATCCGGGCTAGAAAGCTTCATGGAAAAATGTTGTGAAAAAACTGAGCTGAAAAACTTCCTGTAAGAAACTGGGCTGAGAAACTTCCTGGAAGTAAACTAAGGCTGAAAAATGTTGTAGAAAAAACAGGGCTGGAAAAGTTTGTGCAGGAAAAGTGTGGAAGAAACCAGGCTGGAAAAATTAATGGAAAAAACTGGGCTGGAAAACTTCCTGGGAAAGAACTGGGCTGGAAAACTTCATGGAAAAGCCTGGGCTGAAAAAATCTGTGGAAAAAACTGGGCTGAAAAATGTTGTGGAAAAAACTGGGTTGAAAAACTCTGTGGAAAGGACTGGGCTGGAAAACGTTGTGGAAAACCTGGCTTGAAAACTTTGGGGAAAAAAGTGGGCTGGAAAACTTCATTGAAAAAAATGGGTTGGAAAAACTTCTGGGAAAAAAAACTGGCCTGGAAAACTTAATGGAGAAAAYGGGGCTGAAAAATRTTGTGGAAAAAACTGGGCCGAGAAACTTAATGGAAATAAACAAAGACTGAAAAATGTCGTGGRAAAAAAACAGGCTGSAAAACTGTGGAAAACTYGGGGTAAAAAARTGTGAATTTCCTACATTTTCCCAGATTATCCCCACCCCGTTCCCACCATTTCCCCGCCCTGGGAGTGCGGCACCGACCGTGGAAATGGATGGCGAAGATGCCGCCGTTGGCGCCGTCRCTGCGGAAGCGGAGCAGCACCTGATTCGAGGAGCTCTGCGCCGCCTGCTTGGCYGAGCTGCCCGTGAACACCCCCAGCTGCGGGGCCGTCTGCTGGGGACCATCCCTGAACCCAAAAATGAGGAAAATTCACGTTATTGCGTGGATTTCAACTCAGGAATCCCGACCGCCACGCGCAGGCTGCGCCTACGAAAGCAATTCCCGCGCCGATCCCTCCAGYTCCTCGCACAATTGCAAAAGGGAATTTCGATGTGAAAATGAGAAATGGAGGAATTGGGATCTGCTTCCTAAAGGGAGGGGAAAAACTGCGTGGGAAAAAGTGGGCTGGAAAA
>NW_026624441.1:43901-45348 GCF_030028575.1 Malurus melanocephalus
GGAAAGTTGGGAAAAACAAAAATGGGAATGGTGGGAAAAACAACAATGGGAATGTTGGGAGAAACAAACAATGGAAATGTTGGCAGAAACAAAAAATGGGAACTTTGGGAAAAACAACTTCAACATTCCAAAAAAAACCTCCGAGGGCTGTCCCCCTGTCCAGGAGCCAAGTGAACMTGGCTGGAATGAATTCCAGGGCATTCCCCTGCCACGGGGCATTCTGGGAACATTCGTCCCTTATAGGGCTCAGATCCCCATTATTGGGATCGAGCACGGCCTTCCCATAACACCTTCCCAGCAGTTTGGGTGAAATCCTCCCRGAATAGGTCTGGGATTGTCCCTCTTGCCTTGGTACTCAAGCTTGAAGCCGGGTTTGTTCTGGGAGTGGTCACTGTGGAAGTAGACCGAGGTCTCGTGGCAGGTGGACAGCAGCGAGCCGGGCAGCTCGGCCCCGCTGAAGCGCCCGATCACCCCGCTCGTGTCGTAGGGGCCGTTGCGGATCTCCACAAAGTCGTGGTTGGGCTCCGTGGAGAAGTTCAGGAATTGGATGTGGGCACCTGGATGGGGGAATGGGGGTAGGGTGTGGGGGGGCATTTGAGCGTCAGCAGCGAGCCCAAAGCCAACCCCAATCCCAAACCCAGCACTGACTCCAATTCGAATCCCAGCACCAACATCAACATCAATCCCAATCCCAAACCCAGCACCGACAACAAACCCAACCCCAATCCCAAACCCAGCACCGACTCCAACCCAAATCCCAGTACTAACATCAACACCAATCGCAACCCCAATCCCAAACCCAGTACCAATCCCAAACCCAACCCCAGCACCAATCCCAATCCAAGTCCCAACCCCAAACCCAACCCCAACCTCAGCACCATCCCCAACCCCAAACCCAACCCCAGCACCGAATCCAACCCCAACCCTAACCCCAGAACCCAGCCCCAGCCCCAACCCCGACCCAACCAACCCCAATCCCAACCCAAACCCCAACCTCAACCCCAACCCCAGCCCCTCCCACCCACAGATCCCAGGAGATCCCAGTCTCTCAGCAGCACTTTAGCTGCCCTGGGGACACGGGGTGGTTCAAAGTGACACAGAGCAGCTCTGGACCGGGATGAGGATGGGATCCATCCCCGGGAGGGTGGGCAGGCCCTGGCACGGAGTACCCAGAGCACTCTGGGATGGTCTCCCAAAGCAGGGGATGGGGTAAGATGATTTTTAAGGTCCTTCCCATCCCAAACCAGTGTGGGATTCTCTGATTTCCCAACCCCTGCTCTCACCAAAGCCCACAGGCAGCAGGATCCTCCAGGTGCAGTCCAGGTTGCTGGGATAATTCCCTGGGAAGCCGGGGCTCAGGAGAACTCCCTCCATCTCCTCTGCCGTCCCTCCGCACTGGGCTGGAAAACCAACAGGGTGAGGGTCAGGATCCCTAATAGGATCTTAT
>NW_026624441.1:47373-48786 GCF_030028575.1 Malurus melanocephalus
CAGATCATCAGATAAAAGAACTGTTGGCTCTGATAATTACTTTAAAGCCAAATGATGGAAGCTGGAACAGCAGGAGCCTGAAATAACTGTTAACTAAAGCTATTAAACGCATAAATGGCTCTCTCAGAAGCGCCAAATGTGCAATATGAATATTAAACATCGACCTCGGCTAAAAACGAAACGATCAGAAAAATTCCAGCGAGTTCGTTTCGCCTCAATCAGAAAAATTCCAGCGAGTTCATCTCGCCTCGGGGAGTCTTCTCCTTGGGATCTTCCATTGGGAGAAATGAAATGTCCAAAATGGATAATCCTGGACATTTGGACAGATCTGAGGGTGAAAAGCCAGCTGGATGAGTGACCTGTGGTCACCAGAGTGGGGACAGCGAGTTGAGATCCTGGAAGATCCCAGCAGGAAAAGTTTTGGCGGTACCAGAAAAATAAACCCCACATTTTAGACAAAAAACACCCTCAAGCCATAAAACCAACCTGCTCCCAGCACTGCAGGAATGTGAGGTTTGTCCCTTTTGAACAATTTTGTGTTTCTGTGAGGGGGACAATTGATAATTCCGCGTTCCACTGTGCTCCAAACCAAAACGCTCCAGGCAGCCCTTGGGGATGTCTCAGCCACGATTTCCCCAGCACCAAACAAAAATTTCTTTTCTCCTGCTCTCTCCCGCTTCCAGAACCAACCTGAATTCCTCTAAACCACCTCATTACCATTGGGATTTTTTATTTTTTTTTTAGGGAAGCATCATAAATACTTGCTGGGCGGGAAGAAGCGGAGCCGTACCGATGCAGAGCGGTGGAGGGTAATTCCAGCGGCGCACGGTGCCCGGCATGCAGGAGATGTGGGAATGGCCCTGCAGGGATGGAAAACACGACAGAGGGGTTGGAGGGTGTCCCTGCACCCCGGGGAGATGTCCCTGACCCCGCAGGAGGGAATTCCTTGCAGGATTTATCCGATTTGAGGGAGGAAACAGGTCCTGGTCCTGTCTGGGTGAGCCCGAAAAACGGATGCTGGAACAACCCAGGGATGCAACAACAAATTTTGGAGATGATGGATAAATAGAGATAAAGGTTGGAGGGAAAACATGAAAAATTCGCAAATGTCTACCCTGCCAYGGGGTGAAGGCAGTTTAATAAATTYAGCGKTTTTATAAATGTTTTTTAGAAATTTATAAATTTAGCTGATTTTATACATTTAGCAAATCAGCATATTTTGTATATATTTTATATATTTTTATATGTTATATATATTTATGTATTTTAATATATTTAYATATTATTCTATTATATATTATAATATATATTGTATCTATTTTATGTATCTTTATATAAATATTTTATAAATTTAGCAAATTAGCATATTAGCAAATTAGGATAAATTGACAAAAATCCCTAATTGGAGGCATA
>NW_026624441.1:50911-52340 GCF_030028575.1 Malurus melanocephalus
TTTTATGTTTCATGCTTTGTGTTTCAGGTTTTGTGTTTAGGGTTTCCTCTCCCAGCAGAGCTGGGAAATCCCATTTCCAGGACTAAAACCCTACTGATTTTGTCTTCAAGGCTCCCTCTCCACCTTTTCCATGATCAGCCAGAGTTCAAATTCCCAATACAACCGAGCCCACGATTCCCTTTCCACCATTCCCAGGTTTTTGATACATTCAAATTTAATTTTACAGTGAATAAAACAAGCTGAAGGGCTCGAGTGCCACGTACCAGAGAAGCTGCCCAGCATGGTGGCCGTGTTGTCCCCTCCATCGAACACTTCCAGGGAATCCCAGTTCTGCTCCGTGACAAAACTGATCACCTGGATCTGCAGAGAGCAAAACAAATGAGGAAAAAAAGTAAAATAACGGCACAATTCCGCAATGATGGGAATGAACAGCAATTAATCCTGAAATAATGGGAATCAATCAAATGAACAGCAATTAAAGGGTGATTAATTGAGTTAGCACAGGCAAAACTTGGTGACTTCTCTGTTCCTTTATTTATTCCAGGAAATAACTCATGGAGTTCCTCCTGAGTTATTTTTTTTAGTGGGAAGAAAGCAAAGTTCATCCCGCAGGAATGGCAGCAACCCCAAAAAGCCAATCCCCTTTTTTCCTGCCTATCCCTGCTCCCACTGACCAGACCAAGAGAAAAGAAATCCCTTTTTTCCCAACTCATCCCACCTCAAGTTTGTGGAAATTGTGATTTCCATCACTGAGAATGGAGTGAAACTTTTGTTTGCTGTGACACCATCTCCATTATTTATCCTCCCAACTTAACAGAATAAACATTTTTAAGGTCCTAATTCCAGCCTGACAGCATGGATTTGTAAGGGATCCGCATCTTTTTAGTGCCATGTGGATAAATTAATTCTGGATAAATTAATTCTGGATAAATTAATTCTGGATAAATGGATTCGCTCAGGAAGGTTGACTCCAGGATGAATAATTCATGGGGAATGAATTCCACCTCCTACCCTGATTACATAAAAACCCTGCTCCTAAAAATCCTGCTACCCAGAAAGGTTTCATTGCACCTCCCGCCCTGATTTCCAGCTGTTTAACCTTTAATTGATGAGCAAAAAGGGGTAAAGRAACGCTGGAATTGGGATTTAATCATGGAGGAGCCAAAGGGAGGGGAGCTGGGATGGATTTGGATTGGAATTTCCGTGGTCATCRTGGTCATTCCCTGCTCTGAGAACCYTTACTGCAGCTRGTTCAGGTCCTGGCRTCACCAAAATTGGGAAAAAAATAAAAACCCTCTCACATTCTGTTTGAAGCGACAGAGAATCAGGCATTGCTTGATTTTCTGGCCAGGATGTGCCAAAGGAAATATTCTAAACACACATAGTTTTACAGGATTTTCCCTCAAACTTTGGGGCCAAAAGCTTTCCT
>NW_026624441.1:53235-55777 GCF_030028575.1 Malurus melanocephalus
GCACTAAAAACGCTCTTAAAGCACCCAGGAATCACATTCGGGCTAAAAAATGCTTTAAAGCTATGAGGAAGGGCATTTGTGCTAAAAATTATTTGAATGTGCCCAGGAATTGCATTTGCATTAAAAATGCTTTAAAATGCCCAGGGATCGTATTTGCACTAAAAACGTTTTGAAATGAGGAAATCACATTCATGATAAAAATGCTTTAAAGCAGCGACGAATCACATTTGTGCTAAAAAATGCTTTGAAAGCACCCAGGAATCACATTCATGCTGAAAATGCATTGAAAGTGCCCAGGAATCGCATTTGAAAACGGTTTCAAACTATGAGAAATCGCATTCGTGCTGAAAACGCTTTCAAATTATGAGAAATCACAAAGCGGTTGTGATTTAAGGATGAGATTTGTGGGAATTATCCTGGTTTTGGTGACTCTCTCGTGCTTTTTTGGGGTGTGGGGAGCACACAAGGCTGATTTTCGGGAGCTGCCTTCCTCCAGGGGAGGTGACAGCAGCTTTCAGCCAGATCTGATTGATCCGAGATGTTTGTTTATATAAAATATATTTTTGTACATTTGTATATTTATAGATAAAATAATATTTCTATATATTCTTATAACATTTCATATATTTATATTATATATATTAAATTTTATAAAAATTCATTAAAATACATTTGCATGTTTATATATATAATATGCATTTTTATATACTTGTATATTTATATATATTTATAACATTTTAATAGATACATATATTAAAAAAATATACAAATGTTTATAAAAATATGTTTCTACTTTTATATTCTTTATATTTCTCTAGTGCTTTGTTTGCTGATGATACTGCATTGATTTCTTTCCYGATTGCTTTAATTTTCACCCCACAACCACGGGATTCCCCGAGCTGGAAGAGACCCCTGAGCATCCCCAAAAATCCAACTCTCAGGCACTTCCAGCACAACCCCAATGATTTTCCCCAACCCCATTGTCACCTACCCAGGCAGGTGGGCACGGAGGCGTTCCACTGGGCCAGGGCCCCGGGCATGGCCAGGCACTGGATGGCCGGYGAGCCGCGCAGGCCGTAGCCGGGGCCGCACTCGAAGCGCACCACGGCGCCCACGGCGAAGTCGCTGCCCAAACGCCGGCCGTGCCGCGGCTCCGGCACCGAGCTGCACTGCGTGGCGCTGGTGCGGGGCACGGCTGCGGGGACAGGGATGGGAGAGACAGGAACAGCAGCGTTAGAGGGAGTGTCTGGGGATGGAAGATGTTGGAGGAAAGATCTGTCAGTTTGGGACCGAAATCATCGAGTGTCTGGACACCAAAGATTGGCTGAGTTCAAGCATGGCCATCGATTATTCCTAAATGCCAAAGACTGGATGAGTGCAACCACAGTCATTGATTATTCCTAAATCCCAAAGATTGTCTGAGTCCAAACATGACCACTGATTATTCCTAAATGCCAAAGACTGGGTGAGTCCAAACATGGCCTTTGATTATTCCTAAATCCCAAAGATTGGCTGAATCCAAGCATCACCACTGACTGATTGCACCTAAACCCCAAGTACCTAAATCCCAAAGATTGGCTGAATCCAACCACGGCTATTGATTATTCCTAAATCCCAATGATTGGCTGAATCCAAGCATCGCCATTGATTATTCCTAAATCCCAAAGAYTGGSTGAACCCAAGTGTCTCATTGACTAATTGTACCTAAACCACAAAGATTGTCTGAATCCAAACATAAGCATTGATTATTCCTAAACCCCAAAGATAAGCTGAATTCAAATATGGCCATTTACTGATTGTACCTGAACCCCGAAGGATCTAAACCCCAAAGAGAGGCTCATTCCAAATATGGCCATTCACTGATCATTTCAGCCCTGGAGAAGGCCCCTAAATGCTCCAAAACCCAAACTGTGCCTCATTTCAGCCCTGRAGAAGGCCCTGGGTTGTGACATTGTCTGTTCCCTCTTTGCAGTAAAAGCTGGGATGTTCCCAAGATAACTCCAGGGAGCTCGTGGGTGAGAAATCCCTTCTGCTTTCCCACTGTTTATGTGTCATTTTTTATTTACTCCCATGAAATCTCAGCGCTGTGCAGCACAAAGCTGTCACTGAAAGGATCAAGGGCCAGGAGTGTGACAGCCCCGAGCCCGTGACACGTGGGGAGGGAGCATTTCCGAGCTGCCAGATGGKATTTCAGCTGCTTTACACCCAGGAAAGTGCTAAAAACACTGCTGGGAAGGATCACAATGGSATAAGCATCAAAATTCCCTCCGTGACTCCGGCACGGGGAAGYATTGCAGTGGGATAAATCTCAAAATTCTCTACATGAGGATTGCTGAGGGATAAATCTCCAAATTCCCTCCCTAATTCTGCCACCGGAAAGGATCACCATGGGATCAATCTCCAAATTCCCTCTGTGAGGATCAGTGTGKGATAAATCTCCAAATTCCCTCCATGACTCTATCACCGGGAAGGATTGCTGCAGGATAAGCCTCCAAATTCCCTCCATGAGGATCACTGTGGGATCAATCTCCAAATTCCCTCC
>NW_026624441.1:57390-58772 GCF_030028575.1 Malurus melanocephalus
CCCCACTGCTGTCCCCACTGCCACCCCACTGCCACCCCACTGCCGTCCCACTGGCGTCCCCACTGCTGTCCCCACCGCCACCCCACTGCCACCCCACTCCTCCCAATCCACCTCATCCCCATTTTCAGAAGCACTCATTACAAATGATTATTAAAACCCCAACAAACGAGAGTTGCACGGCACCAGAGAATCCCCAAAAACATTCTGAGAATCCCCAAATTCCAAGAAACATTATGAAAATCCCAAAACACATTCTGAGGATCCCAAAACATTCGGAGAATCCCCAAGAATATTTTGAGGGCGGTACCGTAATCCTGGGGAACGACGATGGAGTAGAGGCAGAGCTGGCCACTGCTGTAGTTTTGGGGATAATTTGGGGACAGGACGACACCGTCGGAGCCTGTGTACTGCCCACCGCAGGGAGCTGAGGGGAAAGGAGCACAGTCAGCCCTGGTTTTCACCAGGAAAAATCAGATTTATCCTGAGCTGAGCTCGTGCTGGGTCCACCACCATTCTCTGAAAATTCTCACCAGGAAGAATCAGATTTATCCCGAGCCTAAGTCACATCGGCTTCACCACCATTCCCTGCTCCAGGTGTTCATCCCTGGAAATTCTCATCAGGAAAAATCAGATTTATCCTGAGCCTAAATCCTTCACCACCATTTCCAGCTCTGGAAATTCTTATCAGAAAGATCAGATTTATCCAAACCCTCTCAATTCCCTTCTCAGGTGAAGTCTGACTGCAACTGTAWAGTGAAGAAACTAAATAAGCACAGAGAAACCTTAAGAAAAAAAATCCAACCCTATTGATAAGAGAATTCCTGTTTAAAAAAATGAAAAATTACAGGACACTGAGAAAAACCCCTCTTAATTCGCACCCAGTTTTCCATCAGTGATGTGCTCAGGGGTTTGCCAGGTCCAGTTTCCATTTTTCCCAAAATTCCAAGAAAACTCACAGAAATCAGCTCTTCCTGCCAAAAAATTAAAATCCTGAAAAAATGATGAAAACTAATTCACTGAATAAAAATGAAAAACTCGTTGAGTAAAAATGAAAAATTACAGAACACTGAGAAAAACTCTAAAAAATAATGTGACAATGAGGGAAAACCCCTCTAAATTCAGTTTTCCCGGGATTTTTCTCTGGGCAGACCCTTCCCTCTCCCCTCTCCAGCAGGATTTACCTGTGCAGTTGGGGCGGGGCTGGTTCCAGGTGGGTTTTCCATCCCCACCCATGATGCAGGTGAGGGTGGGGCCGCCCTCGATGGCGTAGCCACCGTCACAGTAGAAGGTGACAGTGGAGCCCAGCTTCAGGTCAGTGCCCACCCTGGTGCCATTCTTGACGGAGCCAGGATCGAAGCAGGATTCCCGAGGGTTCTCTGAAA
>NW_026624441.1:62441-64257 GCF_030028575.1 Malurus melanocephalus
GAGGTGGCACTCCCAGCTGAGGGCTCTGTCGTTCCATAGGAGCTAAACACACCAAACAGAGCTCTGGATGCCATCATAACCTTCCTAAAATCCCAAACTGAGGAGCCAGGAGGAGACAGAGAGGGATTTTCTGCCTTTTTGTTGCATTTATGGAACCCCCCATGAGGGCCTTGTCAGATCATATTGAGGTGAAAACATCTGGGCCCAAAGCCTTGGTGGTGGTTGCTCCACTCCCAGCACATCAAACATCAAACTGATTGAAAAATCAATTATTGCCAATAAACCAATTATGAAAAATTAATTGTTGCCATCTCAAGGCTGCAAGTGCCTGCTTGTGTTTCCCATTGTGGCAAAACAATGGGAACTTTCCCCACAGGCTCCCTGTGAGGTAGAACACTCCAGGATTCCCCTGGACATTTGGGGTGGGGTGAGGGAAAGGGATCTGGTAACAACCTGGGGAGTGGGGAATGAGCTGGGATGGGGCAGAAACAATGGGAGGAATCTCAGAAGGATTTTTCATGAAGGAACGAGCACGTGGTCTTTTCCTGTGGGCTTTTATAAGAAAAATAGCAGGAAAAACCCAATGGGGCTGATGTGGAAATGTCACAGATTAGAGACCCTTTTTTTAGGCTTTAAAGCAAWTTTTTCAGCCAAGTCCAGACTCAGRCATAGAAAACTTTTATCTCTCTGGGAGAGACAGCACAAATCACAGCACARATGTGGAAAATTTGGCTGAAAGTCCCCCAAAAACACCTTGGAAGAACCACCAGCACCCATTCCGTGCACATTCASCCCAATCTTAACCCCAAGGGTGCTTTCCCCTTCCGGACTGTAACGTCAGGGGAAAATTCCCAAGAAACCAAAATCTAAGGATTMGTTTTTGAAAAGCCTCAGGGAGCCAAGTGCTCACCACCCTCGGATTCTTTTGAAAATCCCACCCCAAAGGATTTGAAGCAGGAACTGGTCCCAGTTGCCTGGGACGGGGAGGGAGAGGAACTTCAAATGGCCCAAATCTCACGGGGTTGCTCCAGATCCCCCCTCGGCCCACGTTGTTAGGATGTTGCACCATAAAAATGGAAAAACGCCTTTGAAATGCTAAATCAGCCCTAAATTTAACACTGAATTTTCCCAGTTTAGCTCCAACCATGCTGCATGTCCCCCAGCAACAATAAAATTGATATTTCACTGATTATTCCTCCAAAACCTTCATCACTTGATGGTGAAATGGGCYGGAAAATGAACTTTTTTAGCACAATCTGAAGTATTAGAAAATTGGCCTTTTTTATCACAGCACCAGGTACCTGAAGGGTATTTTAAAAAATATTTCTTGGTTCTTTAAGATGTGTGTGGAGAAATTTTACAGCAGGTAAAATAAAATCTGTGTCTGTTTGTCCAGGACAGGGAGCCGTGTCCGTGTGTCCAGAACCTGGATCTGTGTCCGTGTGTCCAGAGGAGGGATCTGTGTCCATTTGTCCAGGACAGGGATTCGTGTTTGTGTGTCCAGAACAGGGATCTGTGTCCGTGAGTCCAGAACCTGAATCTGTGTCTGTGTGTCCAGGACAGGGATCTGTGTCCGTGTGTCCGGAACAGGGATCTGTGTCCGTGTGTCCAAGACAGGGATCTGTGTCTGTGTGTCCAGGACAGGGATCTGTGTCTGCGTGTCCATAATCAGCTCCATGTCCGTGTCCCCAGAACCCAGCTCTGCGTCCCCAAACCCCGTCTCCATGTCTCCAAACCCCACCTCCATGTCCTCAGACCCCAGCTCGCTGTCCCCAGCCCCTGTCCGTGTCCCCAGCCCCTGTCCCCCTGTCCCCAG
>NW_026624441.1:65656-67945 GCF_030028575.1 Malurus melanocephalus
TTTGGTTGGATTTTTCCCTGGGACTTGGTTGGATTTTTGAGGAATCCCTGCACCGTTTTCCCTTGGGATTTATTTGGGCTTTCTCTCAGGGTCTGGCGGCATTTTTGAGGAATCCCTGCATGGTTTTCTCTCAGAGTTTGGCTGGGGTTTTGAAGAATCCCTGCACAGTTTTTCCCTTGGGATTTATTTGGGTTTTCCCTCAGGGCTTGGTTGGATTTTTGAGGAATCCCTTCACCATTTTCCTTTGGGATTTATTTGGGTTTTCCTTAGGGTTTGGTTGGGTTTTTCTTATGGGTTTGGTTGGATTTTTCCTTGGGGCTTGGTTGGATTTTTGAGGAATCCCTGCACCGTTTTCCCTCGGGATTTATTTGGGTTTTCCCTCAGGGTCTGGCTGTGTTTTTGAGGAATCCCTGCACCCTTTTCCCTTGGGATTTATTTGGGTTTTACCTCGGGGTTTGGTTGGGTTTTTGAGGAATCCCTCCCTCTTTTCCTTCGGGATTTATTGGGGTTTTCCCTTGGGGTCGGGCTGGGTTTTTAAGGAATCCCTGTGCAGTTTTATTTGGGTTTTCCCTCGTGGTCTGGCTGGCTTTTCGAGGACCCCCTCCCATCCATCCCACCTGAGAACTGGATAGCGAATCCCTGCTTGCTGGTGAAGAAGTCGGTGTTGAACTGCAGGATGAGGGAGTTGAAGGTGCTGTGCACGTCCCCCGGCGCCGCTGAGCCGCTCATCTCGCGCAGCAGGATCCCGTTCTCCACCGGCCCGTCCCAGATCCGCAGCACATCGTGGAACTCCTCCGTGTGGAACACCATGAAATGCAGCCTGGGGGAACAAATCCATCGGAATTCAGCCCCGGAGTGGGATTTGTGCTCAATTCCAGCCCACGAGGAATGAGCTGGAGCAAATATTCCAGCCTCAATCCTGGCTCGTAAATCCCATAGGTAAAGCAAACCCAATGGGGTCAGGAATGGAGGGGTTTTATTGGAATCTGGGTTCTTTCTGAGGAATCCTAAAGCTGGGTCCTCTCCTACTTTTATAATTAATTGTATTACCTATATAATTAGAATTTATATATTAATGGTAATTATATTTCTATAATTAATTATTTCACTATTCATTATGTTTATATATATTATATATTTCATAAATTATGTAATATATATAATATATATTTTATATATATTATATATTATATGATATATATTATATGATATATATTACATCATGTATATAATGTATATATTATAAAAATATACATTATATATACTTACAAAATTAATAAAATTATATGTAATTTATTACATGATACATACAAATAATAGATATTTGTATGATTCATAATTTCCTTGTTAATTACATCTATATAATTAAAAACACCATATATATTATATGATATATAAAATATATATTTATATATAGTTAGTGATTTCATTAATTATGTTTATATAGTCAATAATGTTATATATAATATATATAATATGATCCATAAAGATCATACACAATATACTACATATAATTACAAATTCCACTGTTTATTACATTTGTAAAATTAATTATATGATCTACAAAAATACAGAATGTATTTATCTATAATTTATAATTCCATCCTGGAACTAATAATTCCAATCCTGGAAAAATCAGCCCAATTCTAGAAAAATCATCTCCGGGTGGGGAAGATCCCAATCCCAATCCCAACCTGGAACTAATAATTCCAATCCTGGAAAAATCAGCCCAATTCTAGAAAAATCATCTCCGGGTGGGGAAGATCCCAATCCCAATCCCAATCCCAATCCCGGTCCTGCTCACCCGATGGTGCAGCCGGGCTCGGCCTCGATGGTCCAGATGCAGTTGAGATTGTGGTCGTAGGGGGTTGGGTACCCCGGGGAAAGGATCCGCCCTGAGGTCTCTCCTCGAATCGTCCCTCCACATTCAGCTGCAATAAAAAAATAATTTTTGGGGTCCGGAAGAGGATTTATGGATTTTTACAGCAATAACGCCAATCTCGTTCCGCAAAGATTATTCCTCACTTTTTCTGGGGATTCTTAAAGCACACAGAGCGAAGATGAAGAAAATTGCTGAATCAGAATTATTCTGAGTTATCAAAATTATTCTGAGTTATCAAAATTAGTCTGAGTTATCAGAATTATTAGGAATTATCAGAATTATTCTGCATTTCTTTGCTTGCTCTGAGCACCTGGCAGAGTTTCCCTGCACCTGGATCCCCGGGGAGGAAAGGCAGAGCTGCCCTGATCCTGCTCCACATTCATCAGAAAATGAAGGAGAAGCAGCCG
>NW_026624441.1:70036-71322 GCF_030028575.1 Malurus melanocephalus
ACTGTTGGAGAAAAAGTTGGCTTTGATCTGAATTTCGGGATTASTAAATTCGGGATCGCCACAGCCTAAAGGTTCAATTATCTCATGGGAAAAAGGGGATGGGGGAGAGGGAACGGCCTCAGGCTGTGCCATGGTGGACATTAGCAGGAAATCCTGGAATTTCCCCTTGGAAACCCTGAAAATTTCCCCATGGCAAGGGCAGTCAGACCTCGGAAAGGGAATTTGGAGTGCCGATCCTTGGAGGTGCCCAAGGAATTCCTGGATGGAATTCACTCAGTGCCGAGGCGGGGATGGGGCACAGCTCAGCCTCGCTGGCCTTAGAGAACTTCTGCAATCCCAACAACCTCAGGATTCTGTGCTCTCCCACCCTCCAGCTCTGCTCGGGGTGGAAGATCTCCTGGGAATGACTCTCTGCACCCAGGCAGCACCAAAATCCCCCTGGGTGGAATTCCCAGCACGGCCGGGTCCGGCACTCACTGGAGAACTGCAGCTCAAAGCCTTTGCTGGTGTTGGCAGCATCCGAGATGAACTCCAGCCACATGGAGCTGGACGTGCTGTTGATGCTGGTGCCCAGCAGCTCCGAGCGGCTGAAGGTGCCCAGCAGCCGGGCAGAGCTGTTGGTGCCGTCATACACCTGAAGGGGAGACAGGAAACACAGCCTGGAAAATTCCTGTGGAATTCCAGGAAACACAGCCTGGAAAATTCCTGTGGAATTCCAGGGATCACTGTCCAGGGAGGTGGCGGCAGTGCCTGGATCCCTCCCTGGGAGTGTCCAAGGCCAGGCTGGACATTGGGGCTGGGAGACACCTAGGATGGTGGGAGGTGACTCTGCCCAAGGAACGGGATGATCCTTCAAGGTCCCTTCCCACCCCAAACCATTCCAGGATTTCTCTGCAGTTCCACCAAGCTCCAGAATGGGATGATCCTTTAAGGGCCCTTCCACCCCAAACCAYTCCAGGATTTCTTTGAGGTTCCACTGAACTCCAGAACAGACAAACACRGGAATGCTGAGATTCCTCATTTTCCAAAACGAGAATGAGGAGAAAACCATCCCATTCACACCACGGAACTGGATGATCCTTTAAGGTCCCTTCCACCCTAAACCATTCCAGGATTTCTCTGTGGTTCCACCAAGCTCCAGAATGRGATGATCCTTATCCCAAATCATTCCAGGATTTCTCTGCACTTCTGAACACCAGAATGGGATCATTTTTAAGGTCCCTTCCCACCCCAGGATTTCTCTGCGGTTCCACCAAGCTCTTGAACAACCAAACCCAGGAACGCTG
>NW_026624442.1:0-34588 GCF_030028575.1 Malurus melanocephalus
ACCTGTATTCTCTTGTGGAATGAGAAATGAGAGATCTTCTGAAATTCTTACTGTGCAAGTGCAGGGATCCCCTGGCTGTGCCCTGCTGCAGTCACTGCTGCCCTCAGATGGTGAAAACAATTTCTGGATTTTAGTCCTTCACACCCAACTATCAATTCTGTCATGCAGAACTTGCCCTTTTAAAACATCCTCAACACTACACAAACTCAGAGAAATCCTCAACAAGCAGCTGGTTCTGATTTTGGGGGTTTTGCTTGCTTGTTTTTATGGTTTTGGTAATTTCATTGGTTTTTTTTTTGTACAGATACATCCATAAATTTCTAAATAAAAAATCTACCATGAAAAGCAACCGCCACAAGTCAAAATTTGTATTTACAAAACACACAGAAACAGTTTTTATAGCTGCAAAATAAATTATTAAGGATAAAAAATAGCAGCACACTGAACAAGCTCACAGGCATTGCCAGTATCTCATCTCAATAAAACCTCTCAATCACAGGAAAATCCTCCATATCATTCATGCCATTACTGCCCTCAGTCCCCATTACCCTGACAGCAGAATCCTCCTGACAACAAACTCCAGGACAGCCACTCTTAGTGGGGAAATTTGCATTTCCCACTTTGAGCACATAAATAAAAGGTAAGCAGGACATTAAATGTGGAAGTGTGTGTGGGCACATGAAACAAGTCCAGGGTTTTTTCCCTCCACTTGTTACCCTTCACTTCTTTTTTTGTTTCAAGAATCTAAATACAAGAAATTTCTTCTGCAGCTTCCCAAGTCTTTGCTTTTCCAAAAACATTAATTGCCATTACAGACTGTATTTAAAATGGACTAAGAGCAGCATATCAAGAACAATCTGCAGTATGGATACATTTTATTACACTCTGGAAATTCATCCATCAAATTTCTTCTACCAGTCCCTCTCTCTAATCAACTGACCTCACAACATCAAAAGTGAAACAGGATGACTGAGGTTAGCAAACACCTTTAATAAACCTGTTGGAATAATCCACAGCAGTAAAACACTATTCCAAAAATCTGACTTTTCAAATTCTCCAAGAATGAGAAAAATTCCAGTTATTTGTGGAATATATATTATATATAAAATAAATAAAATATTCCACATTTCATTACTAAAACATCAGGGCAACAAAACAATGTATTTATCCTAGAATGCTTTTACAGAATTACAAAATACCAGGAAAATGTTATGTGGCTCTTCAAGGAGTTCAAAAATACTTCAGCATTTTTAAACTAATTTTGTCCCCTCTCCACATTCAGTGCTACAGTTTGTGCTTGCTTTTCATTTTTTCCCACTGCAGTTTAACTTCTTTCAAGGTAATTACAGAGTAGTTTGCAATGTATGTCAGTTTAATTTCAGTGCCAGACAAACTTTGAAGGCAGAACTGTGGTACAGAATCACAATAAATGTAACAGTGGAAGGGCCCAAAAACTGAACACACAAGGGAATAACTTGGGCCAACAAGATTATTTGCTCCTTACCTTGGAGTGACACCATCTACATGAAACACTCTCTCATCTTCATTCTTCAATCTCTCTTTTCTTCTCCTTTCTATATCATAGCGCAGATCATTGGGATCTTCCAACACCCTTACAATGTTCTGGTTAAAGAAAGGGTTGAAGCTGAGTTAGCTGCTAAGAAATGAACACCAAGCTGATTTTTGTCCTTCAGGGGCAGCACAATTCAACTGTCAGCACACAGAACAAACTCACACCAGCCCAAAGATCCAAAGTCTAAAGCAATAACTAAGAAATTCTCTTTTCTTGCCCTTTTACAAATTTCCAAACAACAGTGAACAGAGCACTGGAATTCTGCATGGAGTTGCCAAGGCTTATTCATGGAAGTGTCAGTAACTCTTGAGAAGTTCTACAAGCCTTAAACAAGTAGAATCTCCAAATATCTGTACTACAGAAAAGGAATGGTGACTAAATCATGGCTGCAGAGCTCAAAAGGACAAGACTGAAAATCTTCTAACCCCAGGTGAAAGCAGGGGATAAAATAGCATTCTGAGGAATTACATGGATTTTGAGTCATTGTAACATTAGGGCAGAAGAAACATTAAGGCTTCGGGTAATCTCACACCAAAAATAAGAATCACACTTCAGTATTTACATTGTTTCAAAACAGACCTGTTCAAGCAGCAGGAATAAAAACATTCCAGCTGCTCTGGAAAACATATCTGTGTTTTACTCTGCAGTAAACACAGTACACTTACATCTGTAAACACACTCAGGTGTGCATTTTTTTCAAAATATTCAGAATTACTGGCAGTCTTCACAGGATGCAAAGATTATAACAATAATTCCCCCCTTGTAACAACAGCAAGGGGGAAACCTTGCTTACATTTATAATTTTAACTTATTGCTTCCCAACAAAGTGAAGCAATCAAGATACCTGAGGAGAATCAGATGGCACAGTTCGTTTGTTCTGAAGTTCTGCTAGAGACATGTCAATCCTCCTGGAACATAAAAATATTGCATAAAAACAAATGCCATCACTATAAAAACAAATGCCATCACTATAAAAACAAAAGCATTCTTGACCAGGCAACAGAATGTTTTAAAGATACAGGCAGGTTAAAATAATATATAAAACCTTCACACTGTGTAAAGTCTACTGAAGTTCAATTACCTTAATGCAAGTAAATCAAGAAAAAAGGTAAATTAAGACAAAATGTTCAACAATTACCTGTGAATTTCTGGATCCAAATGTATTTTAACGTCAGTTGTATTTGCACTTGATTTATCCTGAATTTTTGAGAACCGTTCATGTAGAGTTATGTCAGAAGATGTAAAATAATTTGCTGTGAAAAGATATTAAACACAAAAATGTTTTTTGTAGTGTTTGAAATGCACAGTGGGAATATCTCTTTTGAAAGATTAACTCTTAAGGATATCACAATTTACTGAAAATTTAAACTATTTCCACTTGCAGTTTACTATTCATAAATGAAAGATTAGACCAGCCCAACTCAGACAAGCTTATCTGATAAGATTAAACTCCATCACCAGCTCTACCATGGCAGTACTCAAATCACTAAAATCTATAAAATTCAACACTGAACAAAATGCAGCTGCCTAAACACTAATCTTAAAAATTAAAGGAACCATACATAACTAGAGAGTTGTGATTACAGCAAAGCTCCTTTTTTCCTATCATGTTTCTTAAACAAGCAGGTTACTCTCACATGCTTCCATAAAATCATTTTGATCTTTAATCTCCACAATAATGCCTCACTTATGGCCTAAGGCCTTCTTGAAGTCATCCTCCACCCAGGATTTTACTATAAAGTAAATACTTTAAATCCTCAACCTACATTTTCTTTAAATATTTGGGAAATGTATTGGGAAACCAAATATAAATGAAATATATATATAGGGATATATATATATATATATATATATAAATATATATATAAATATATTGGGAAACCAAATATAAATGAAGCCAATGGCAAACACCTGAGATTTACAGGGACATCATATCTAAACTGCTAGCTTTGGGTTTAGTAATTATATACACATAAACACATTCATTTATGCCAAATATTACAGCCACCTTTGACTTGATGAATAATTGTGATTATTTCCTGAGTAAATTCTCTTGATGGGTCGTTTTCAACATTTTGTGTTACAGATTCCATGTGCTCAAACACTGGATGGAAATTTTCATTTTTTCTGCCAACAGCAACCAGATCATGGGACATCTGTCTCTCTGTAGTGTGACTAGAAGCAGTCCTAGAAAAAAAATTATAGTGAATTATTTTAAAGCATTTATCTAAATCTCAAAACCTGGAATAGACAAGTAGTGTAAAACAATAAATAAGGAAGTTAATTTTAGGAATAAACAGGATTAAAAGCCAAAATCTCATTTTGTTCCTTTTTAAAATTAAAATACTACTAAAGCCATAAGGCAGAAAATCTATACTAAAATACAAAGATATTATTTCAGTCTCAGGAATCTTTATATCCGTGAACTATGCAACACAAAATCTGTGAATTTTAAGTTTAATTCAACTACATTATCAAATACAGGCAAATGAAGATCCTGACAGATTTCTTTAGAATAATCCTAGAAGGCAATTATGCCTGTGTCTTGTTTATACAGAACTACCAGGCAATTTTCAAGAACAGTTCAGAGATAAAAAAAAAAAAAGTCTCACATCTTTGGGAACTGAATCATCACTTGAGCCTAGTGAAACTGCTTCAGTAGCAGCATGTGAACTTAAGAACTTGTTTACCATATTTTTGTAAATTTTTACTCATTCTAAAAGTTTACACTCCAAATGGTTGCACTGCTGCTTAAAAATTATTTTGACAAGAAAGCCAACACCTCAACAACACTACTTGCTCTTGTTGCAAGAAAAATGCCTGTCATTGTGAAAGATAAATTAAGGACTCTAAGAGCTCATGTAAAAGCTTTTAGAATAAAGACTTTTAATTGTTTATTCTGCAAAGTGATTATGTACCTGGCCATCCTGTATTAAAAGCATACAAGACTAGAAATCCATACAAAAATTGTATCAGAAATAGCCTGGAGCAGATGCCACAAGTCATCAATTTTCCCCTAGCACAGTGGAAATAAATAAATGCAAGAAGGAATCCAAGCAATCTCAGTTTTAGATATTTGAACTATCTATTTGCTCCCCAGGTTTATAAAGAAACTATTCTTCTTAACTGAGTCATTTCAAGTCGTGTGTTTCTTAAATGCCTAAAGTAGGCAGCATGAATACTCCAAGTCATAAGCTTTTATAAAACTAATGTTCTTATATTTGAAAAAATAAAATATTAGCCCTTCTGGCTGCATCCACATATTAAAGTAGCTGTAATCAATGTATTGTTTTTTTTCAGTCTGCAAACAATTGCCATGTCCATTTTGCATGACCTTCAAAAACAGCAGCAAGAGGCTACTAGATAGAGGAATCATTCTGTGGGTTTGCAACAAAACCCAACAATTTTCCTTAAATTATCATTCAGTGTTAAATCCTTGTGCTAATGCAATGGTGGGAGTGGGCATTACTCCACCTCCCTTTCCTCAGTTTTTAATTTTAACCTCTTACATGCAGTAACTTGTCTTTGTAACTCTCCATTGCATTACGTATTTTTGAAACAGTGCAAAGAGAAAAAAAAAAAACTGATACAGATGTTTTATTTGGGACAAGAGGCAACATACCTTTAAAATTAAGGCTGATCATTTTGGGATGGAAGATAATCTCTTCCAAAACCAATTACTACAAATATAAGATATTCTGGTCAGCAACAGAAAGTCAACAAAGCAGAAAACTCTGCAAGAATCTATCAAAACCAAGCTGCTTGTTCACTACCATGTGTTTATCATCTAAAGTTTCATAGTAGTGCCATTTTCTTATATTGCAGCCAGCAATGCAACTGGAAATGCTAAATGAAAACACAAGAATTACACAGAAGATAGATATAAGCAGACTCTACTGCTTTTCAGTTCTGATGCCTCAACAGGTTGCCACTTTGCTACAACAATAAATGACAACTCAGAGATCTGTCATTTTTGGCAGTTTTACTGAACTTGAGATCTTGAATATGTGCCTGAGATTTATGAATTTAAAGGTTAGCTGATTTTTAGAAAAAAGAAAGAGTGACATTTAAAAAAAATGCTATGGTATTTCAGATGAAAGCACAGGACTAGGGTTTGCTGCATTTGGGTTTTGTTTCTTGGGGGGTTCTGTTTTTAAATAAAAATAAAACATTTACTTATCACAACCATCTTTTAACTACAGCTTTGTTATGAGGCACATCTGCTCTTTTCACTTCCTACATCTCCAGGAAACATTGGTTTTTGTTGATTGGTCTTATTTGTTGGTTGGTTTTAATAGTGTTTTAATAAAGATTTAATAGTTAACTTGCCCATACAGGAAAGTTACCATTTTAAAAGAAATTAAAACTAAAAATTAAACTAATTAATGGTTAATTCCTGAAAACCCCATGCTTTCCTCCAATATTCATAAACTGTTAAAGAGACAGGAAGAAAGCAGAGGTGAAGCAAAACCAATACCTGTACTTGGTCCCCATTTTCTTCATATCCACTTTGACTGTGAGACGTTCTCTCATACAGTTGGCATCAGACATTTTCACATCTGAAACAGTATGACTTGAATCACGCTGGTTATTGGAGGAATCCACGTTTTTCCTCAGCTCCCCCTCTTTCCTCACTCTTTCATTCAGTTTGTTTTTAAAAGATCTCAGCTCAACATCCGTTTTGGAAGAGTTAACACAAGCATTGCAGCTCTTCTTGGAGCTGTATTTAACAGGTTCTTCAACGTGCCGCTCTTCAGTCCGTCTGGCTCTTCCAGCACTAAAATAATCCAACTCTTTGCTGTTCCGGGCACCTTTAGAAGAGCTGTACTTCTGCTCTTCCTGCTTCACGTATTTCTGAGCTCTGTCATCTGGAAAAGGCTTTTCCCCATCGGGATGCCTGCGCCGTTTGTGACTGTACTCATAGGCTATCTTAGTGACAGAACCCCCCAAGTGCTCCCTCTCAGCCGGCCGCTGGGACTGGGCACCTGGATATCTTTGCTCCTCCTTTTCCTGGCAGGGTGGAAAAGAACGTTCTTGCTTCCACTTGGAATTTCTTGCTACATCTCCACCGTCATACCTCTCCATTTCCTTAGCCCTTTTAGACGTGTGCCCATATTCTCTGTAATCGTGATCTTCAGGATACCTGTGTTGACATAAAGCAATTTACACTTGCACTAGAGAAGAAAGTGAGAACTTATATGTGCAGAATGTTGGACAGCAGAATGCGTGGCAAGTTAACCCATAATCCCTCAGGCCAAGGTACAGATGTGCAGGGGCTCTTAAGAGGGACACATTATCCTTTCATACTCTAGCCAGCAATAGGATTTACTTAAAAGACAAATACTTCACTACTACCAGTCGCCCATAATTAACCTACAAAGTGGCCAACGTGTTTCAAGGTGGATATCTTCAACTATAATGAAAACAGACTTGAGGCTTTACACCACAATACCCAGGGTTTAATTATTTTATTCCTATACCTCTTCTGTAAAGAGCTCCTTGCCGTAAATTCATCAGAAACTCTTCTGGGTGACTGACCGTACTTCTCTTCRTGTAACCTCTGGTGCCTCAAGTCATCTTCATGCCATTTTCTTTCAAGTTTGCATGAAGCCTCTAATGGTCTATGAAAAGGTTTCATTCCTTTCTCATTTCCAGTGACTTTGTAGTGATCAAACACGTATCTGTCCTCCATTTTGTGCTGGTAAAAGGGACGATCATGCTCTTTGTAAGGTACTTCRGAGTATTTTGGTGGTATCTGGCATCTCCTGTTGCTTTCAGGCCTTTCAGATGAATGTGTTCTGTAGGGTTTATGACTGTAAGCATCTTCCATGGGAATTCTTTTCAGGTTGGGTGAAGGTGACCTACGTTCATATATTCTCTGGTGGTTATTTCCATGAGGTGCAAACCTGGAATTGCTTTGTCCATATTTTTCATCTTCTATTCTCCAAGGCATAGACTTTTTTGGGTCTTTACGAAAGCTTTTATATTCACAGTCGTAATTAATATGAGCATGCCTTTGCCTATGGTGCTCTGGACTCCTAAAAGCTGGAGATAAGGACCTAAAGCAAAAATAAAATCAATTTTGAGTAGCCCCATAAAATTGAATCCATTTCTTAATGAGAACATCCATTTCCTTAGGAAGTAGAACTTAGTACATAATTTTTTAACAAGCTGATTAAAATTAACACCAAGATATCAAAATGGCATTTTCCTGGCTAGAGTACCAGGCTTACTTTTACTCTGTTGAAAGTTTTCATAGTAAAAATACCCACTTGAAATTGTAGTAAGTCAATCATTTTTGTCTCTTTGAAGTTTTTCATTTAAAACTAAAAATAATTTCATATACATGAAGTTTCCACTACACTGAAAACAACTGTTATACATATTTTCACACTTTTCAAGCATCCCCTATCTATCTTTTTCAGTGCCAAGAAAAGAAAGGGGAAGGAAAAACAGTGTATAAAGAAAATTTTAAAGGCAGAAAAATGCCTTTTCTTTGCATGCCAAAACACCCTTCAAAAGTGAAAGACTGAAAACATTACAAAATATATTTAAATTGTCATACAGGTAGGCTTTTTCCTGCAGAAAAAATCAAGTTTGAGAAAGATGCTTTGGCCTTTTGGATAATTGTATGTACATGTTCACACACGTATACGTAAGTACTTCCACACTTACTGCAGCTTTTGCAATTAAAAATTCAATTGCATCACTCAGCTTTGCATTTTCTCCTACAGTTACAAAAATGAGGACAACCTGTTACGAGTTTTTAGCCAAAATCCCCTTAAAATAAAGAAAAAATAGCACAGGCCACTAGCAAGAACCAGAAAGTAATCCCAGACATAACAATTCTGCTAGAATTCAAGTAATCATTGCACACCCTTGACACACTCTTTAATAAAAACATCAAAAAATGTAAGTTGAAATAAGTCAAATCATTTCCTTTGTGTACATATTGCAAATGAACAGTTTGGCACAACTCTTTACTCCATTTCTGCAAATGAGTTTAAACTCAGCACCACTGATGTTTTTAAAACCATAATGGATGATTTCCAAGAGCACCCACACTGCTCTGGTTAGGGCTTGCATTTTAATGAGAATGGGGCTGCCTTTACTCAAATGACATTCCCAACTACCAATCTAGTGTGGACATGGGTAGGATTTCTCTTTTGAAAAACAAAGGCAACAAATAAAAAATCCCACACGTTTTTCTGAGTTACCCAAATTCCCTTGATTCCCTTGAGACACTTATTCTCGAAGTGTTTCTAAGAGATATCCAAAACCAGCAGAAAAGTAATTTCGCATTCTCAAAAACTTAAAATTTAAAATTAAAAAAAAACCCCTGGTTTTAGTACCTCAAATTATTTGAGTACCTCAAATTTTAAAGTCTTTAAAATGAGGCAGGTAAGTCACAGCATGAAGTAAGCTGGATGTTATTYTGGTGACAAATGTCAAAGACATGTGCTACCAGGCTAATGTCCAAGGAGAAGGGCACTGACTCCCACATTTCCACGTGTTTTCAGTTCGTGTTATGCACAAGGCATGTCTAACTGTGCTAAAGATCAGTTTACAAATCAGCCCCAAACCTCAGAGAGTACCAAGTGCTCAAAAAAAAAAAAAAAAAACCCGCAAAAAAACCAACCTATTTTTTTTAACAGCTCCTCCCTGTAGGCCAAGAAGCAAAACAGAAGCGAGTTACTGACATTAAGTACATAAGGTGGTGCTCAAGTAAAAATAATCTTAACTACTTTAGTGCTTGGATTTTGTGCTTAAGCTTAAGGTAGTTCTAAATCCCAGAACACAAAAGGTAAACAAGGCTCTTGGCAGACTGCAAAAACTGAACATCTCCAGCTTAAAAGAAATTGTAATAAAAGCATGACCTGGGAAAAAATTATTGAAAAATAAACACAGATTGCAATTCTGAATGAACTTTTCTTTCTTTTATGCAAGTTTTAGGTCCTAATTATAAATCCTCATATAGAGCTACATTTCAGAACACAAGTTGTAGATATTTACCTTGGTTTCCATCGTGGTGATCTTGATCTAGATCTTGTCATCTTCTCTCACGTGTTTATGAGTTTCTTGAAGCTGTAAAAATTATACCATTTACTAGTCTGATTACAGTGGCAACAGGAACAGGTTTTTYAACAGATGTAGTATTAGAAGCTTTAAAGTTGAGATGAGGTATATTTTTAGGATGTTTTACCTAAAAAGCAAACCTCTAGTACCAATTCTACAGCAAGCAACTTTTCCTCCTCTAGTTGCTGGTTTTAAAATTCAGCATATTTTCTTTAGAAGGACTTAAATATTTGATCTTTGTTCCATTTTTCTCTCCATTTTGTAATGCTGYCTATGCACCCTGCTCTTAAATGCTAATAAACTCACGAGCAAGCTACAGCAAATCAAAAATAGGATCTAAATCGAAGTATTTGTTGAATGTTGTGGATGATAGAGAGGGGAGAAACAGTTTTAAAAATAAAGTTTATGAWGGAAAATGTTTTTGCATCAAGTTATATACCGAGCTTTACATATACTGAACTCCAAATCTGTCATATACATCAAAATTTTTACATGGTTGCAGACTTCTTGTAAGCTTTTACTCCCTCAAGTCTTAACTGATAGATCATCACATACTCCATCCAAATCAAAGCAGGTACAAAAGATCACTTGTCATAGTTGTACTTGACCTGCTAATAACCTACTAACTAGATACACATTAAATATACAATGGATGCACTCCTGAAGGTAGCTCTGGGCATCCCTTCTCATAAAAACTATGGAAGAATGCAAAAAATACCTTCTTCGAGAAAAAGACACAAGGAATTTAGGAAAAAAGTGATGAAAGTTTATACAAATTCACCAGTAATGTGACTGATGAACAGGAACAAAATGATTATTCATTATTCAGCAAACACAAAGTATTAAAGAAGAGTGAAATTGTTGGGTAACTGGTTCAAAACTGAAGTTTGGACCACATACCTACAGCTTTTAATTACCACAAAATGCTGTAAAGGCTAGAAATACAGATACAAAACCAGATCCATCAACAGCTCTAAAATTAATGAACAACCAACCACTTGAAACTCAAAGAATACACCCAGGTCAACATCACTATACATGCCATCATATTTTCAGTAATTATTTGCTCAGACACACAGTCTGAGCTAGCAAAGTATGGCCTTTCTGACACTCCCAGTGCTCAAATAATTTCTTTAACTAAATCTTTACCTGACAAACTAAAATTGAAAAGGGGAAAAAAAACCTGCAAGCTTTAAGGCTCTACCTGAAGTAGGGCCACCATATGCCTGACCTAGCACCTCAYACTCCCTGGCTGCTTAAACAAAGTATCACTGCTTGCTATACTGGACTTTTTACTATGATTAGTTTATGGCTGAAACAGTAGTATCTCAAGAAAAGAATGTGCAGCATTTTTCTGCTGCCTACCCCCAGACAGACATTAGACAAACCGCCTCCCATACTTCAGGGTGATTCTAGAAACTGCTCATTACTTTACACCATAAACTAACCAGACATTTATTTGCAAGATGTAGCAATAGCTTAGTTYTAAATAAAAACCTCTAGAATTTATTTTTTGCTCCACAATCATRAAGTTTTAAGTGTTGTAAGGGATAATGAAGCAAAAAAAAAAAATCCAACCCCAAGGTACTTCCCCAAGGAAGTACCCCAAGGACAAGATGAAGTATTCATTCTCTGAACTCTCAAATATGAAGTTATCACTGCCTCTTATATCCTAAATGCAAATACCTGAGGATTGCACAGCCTGAATTAACTTCAGGCCCTTTGCTTACTTGAAGGTCATACTAGCCAAAATTACATATGATGCTCCAACGCCAGTATTCATTATTTTTCAAAGAAAAGTAATATTGTGATCAAATTAGTTTCCTATTTTTCACCCTTAAAAACATACCTTACAAAACAGAATAGTATTTCAGACACAAAAAAATCCCACACTCCCTAATGGCTAACCCATTTCAAAACATGGTGCACGTTCCACAGGTTTCCAAGATTCACTACCACCATCTCTTCTGGTAAACTTTTAGAAGTGACAGTATTTTATGTGCTGATCAAATTCTTTCTTTCTACCTTCCCTTCAGTTCTGAACTTYATTCCTAATTTTCAAATGAGTACGTAAACACCAGAAAGACAAAAGTACCATTAAACCTCACCCAACCATATGTACAGAACTTGATCTGCCAGCCTGATAGAGACAGAAACTGAACATAAATAGCGACCAATTCCATATTCTTTCCTTATTCAATCATACCTAAAAGCGTGAGAAAGACTGTGACAACATGTCCTAGATCTTGCCTTAGGATAAGGAGGACTGCTGTAATTTCCAATGATGACATTCCTTTTGTTTAGTGGAAAGAAGTGTTCATTTGTTTTAACACACCTCCCAAAAAATGACCCATCCAATAGGATTTCCTCACAGACAAACACAACATGCAGAGACAGCAACCATCCTTCTGTCAAGACTCCCACTCTAACACCAGAATCACAAATCAGTCTACACAAAACTTGCAAACACATTGCTAAATGCAGGTTTAAATCACCTCAACTATACCAGCAATATGGTTCCTCACCAAAAGTAAGCTTTTTGTAGGATGGTATGAAGTAGCCAGCCTGCTATAGCAGAATTACTTCATTCAAGTGAAGGCCCTACAATTCCCAAGTTATCCAGGTGCCTCTGAAAAGCCAGGTCATGGCAGAGTAGAGGTGCCAAGACCTGACTGCTCTGGGCTCTGAATTTCCCCAGGACTTTCTGTTGTACTTCGTGAGATGCTGTCACTATGAAAACATTAAGAACTATTTTTTTAACTAAGCAGCATTATTAGGTTCAGAGTGCTGCTTGTGTTTGTTATGTTACAACAATAAGTGACTCATTGGAAGAGYTATCAGTAACTGTGCTTAGATAGCTTTTAAATATTAATGGGAATCCCACCTTTTRTTTTGCTTCCCTTGACTTTTGGAACTGGAATCAGACAACTTCCCTCTTGGGAGAAATGGCCTCAAGCTTGCTACCAGCTCGTTTGATTTCACCCCTGSGATATGAGTGTTTTGACAAGTACAAAAGTCTTTTAGTATCCATCTTCTACAAACCTGAAAGGAGTATCTTGAGACAAGTAACTCAAAAATGACCAGAAATTGTATGGGATGTGCCAACTTGAACATATACTGTTTCAGAAATGCTATAAACTTTTAACAACTTGCTCTACTGAACAGAACAACCTTCTATCTGCTTGACTTTCTCCAGCATGAAACAAGAAATCACAAATTACTGCAATCATCTAGCTGAACAGAAGGGAACTGGAGCTCCTTCTAATGCAAAGAGCCCAAAATCAGCAAGTCCTTAACAGCTAAAACCCCGCAACAACAGACTGAGTAGAAGCAGTTAACTCTCCTGGAACAGACTATAAGTGTGTGGATCACTCCACATGCCTTTTTGGTGCTTTCATCATCTACAACACAACATGGAAGAAACTTTATTCAGGGCAAATCCGTTTTAATAATGCTCATCACCAAGAAGCCTTTCACCTACAATGAAGGGAGATGTTCCCCACCCCTTTGGGAGGGATTGCCTGAGCACCATCACAAACCTTTCAGAGGAGAGAGSGATAAGCAGATCTTTCAAAGTCTGGGTTCTACAACCAACAGGAAGACAGACAATGACTCTGGCTGTAAAAACTACCCACATCACTATTATCTCTCCCACTTGCCCAAAAAAGATAAGGAGCAGCTCCCAGCTTTTCACTGCCTGCCTTCTAGGYGGGGATCAATTGGAAGCTGCAGGAGATGCCAAAGTCTGTATTGCAGCAATGTCTGTCAAGAAACAAAAACCAGGAACTGAGACTCTCAATGCCAATATAACCAAGCATTTGACAGAAATACAATCAAATTAAAAGCTCAGCTGCAATCCAGACTTCAAGTTCTTTTTTTTTTTTTTTTTTTTTTTTTTTTTTTTTTTTTTTTTTTTTTTTAAGTCTGCAATACAGAAAATAATTTGCACCATCATTAAATGAAAAGTATAGAATTGGCAACTTCTCTGCTATGTAGATTATAACAGCTGATTCAAAGGCTGCCCCATTCAGTGCCCACTCCAGCCACTGTCCAAGCAGAACACAAGCCTGGCACATTCTTGCTCATTCATCTTCGAGGCAAATCTTACCACCTCCACCACCAAATGCTCAGGAAAACGCACAAAACCAGAGAAATATCTCCCAGCAAACGTCACGCTGTTTCTGAACCTGGAACAGAACTCCTGTAGTCACTGCTTCCTAGACAGGCTTCAGAACCATCTCCACTCTGCCTCAGCTCTGTCAGCACATGGAGGTGACTCCCATCTCAAGGAACACCACCTCAGGGAAGAACAAATGTGACAGCTTTGAAAACTATGAGCCAGAAAAGCTGTTTAAGTCAAGGACACACAACCAGCTGAGACAGGAAACCTGGCTGAAGGATTTCTAAACCGTYCCCTCCTTTAGACAACACAGCAGGTAACAGATCAATGCAAATGRCTGAGCCAAATTTTCATCCTCAATTCTCTCAGAGCTCTTTGATATTCAACAACAGCTCTTTATGATTACAGATCCCTTCTCCYGGGCTTTTATCACTCTTGTAGCACCTTCCCTACTTCAACAGATATGGCTAGAATTCTCCACAGTATTTTGTGGCAGGTCTGAGGCCACCTAGTCTCACAGACTAAATCCTCACTGCCAACATCGTAAKGGATATAACCCTTTTTTACCCATTTTTCATTTTTTTTGTGCCATGCCACAATTAAGAAACTTCTCGTTGTGGTCCACAGCACCTCCCTAGACAGCTGTGGCAGAGGAGCTGGGAACAGAGGGCAGTGGGGATCACTCTCCTCTGCTTGCTACACAGATAGAGATATAAAAATKATTGTTCCCCCTTCCACTCACTGTAGGATGAAGACTTACTACAGCAAGTACAGGCCTAGCTGAAACATGAAGAATTTCTTCTTAGGACCACCTAAGTATTTGCTTGAAACACATAGAAAGTACTCCCCTGTGTCTGCATAGTTGAGCAAAGGAATAAAAATAACTGAGTAGGTCTACCGAGCATACAACTTTTCAGTGTGTTCTCATTTAAAACCGACCCATTTAATTACACCAATTAGCAGGCAATGCCTCACCTTTGCAAAAGAACAGATTACACAGCCAGCTTGTAAAGACTGAGCAGAATAAATCTGTATCACATAAGGTATTTCACTCTCAAACTCCTWTTTTTTTATACAAAGAAAGCCCAACCTGTAAATCTACTGGTGAGCCATTTCTAAGGGGACACCAGAAGCATGTTAGATCTGCTTGTGTCATAGTCCCAGGGACAAACCACAACTTCCTGCCTACTGAAAGCTCTCTAAAATAATACAAGCCACAATRGCAACCTTTGCTTTTTCACCTTGGTGTTAAAAAACCACCAGAAAACCAAAGTAAGACCCTTGTTTATTCAGAGTCAGCAATGCCACAGAASGGTATTGCCGGGAGGCTGGGAAGTCCAGGCTGCCTTTCCCAGTCACASCAGAGAAATGCAGCCTTGCTGGAAGACTCCCAGCACGTTTCCTCCCTTCCCTGCAGACAGCAAGCACCTGCTGCCACCTGAGAGGAAAAGCAAACCTACCTGTGTGCAGCCACATCCCTCACCAGCTTCCTGCAACASCAACTCAGCCTACGTTACCTCCTGACAGGTGAACACCCACAAACCAAAGCTGCACTAAAATCAAGCCCATCTCGTCCCAGCACAGGCGGATGGAGAGCTGATTTGATGACTCTTACAAAAGCAGTGGCAGAAATACCAGTTCTTTTGCTGAAGGCAGATGTGGAGGAGTGCATGGACACTCAAGATAGACAGCTGTTTATCAGGGTAACAGGGTGTGCCACTAAAGGAAGTTAATTAATTTCAGTTCACCTCATCAACACCAACATTAAAAAAAAATTAAATCAGAAAAATGCTAAAAGGGAAAGACAATCATCTGTGTTCTCTGCCCCTCTCTACCCTGCCTGTGTCAGGCTGCCACAACATGACATCCCTCACCAAAGATCCTTCCATGTCTTTTGCATCTTTTTTCCCCTCCCTTCCTGGCATCCTCTTCCATGCTCTTCCTCCAGCCATCCACACCCAGCAAGACTTTCACAGAAAATTTMCTTTTCCTTTATGCCCACAAACACACAAAGTAAGCAGGTAATTAAGATCTCCCAGCCATTTGAGTAGCTTTTGTTTTAAACCTTTATAACTCAGGAATCCGTATTTATAAGTGACTTGGGGCATTTAAGAATGGCAGTAGAAATAAGACGTTGTTGTCCTAGGTGGAGCTGAGCCAAGTGAGGAAACTGCTACAACCAATTGCTTATGAGGCATTACCGCCCACTCAAATGTGTATGAATAATTGTGCATAATCAACTTAACCACCCAAAGAATTACCCAAAAACCCATAGATTTGGTTAAATTGACACCAATTCCTCTTGCTTTGGCTTKACTCAATCTGTAAAATATATAAACCAAAGACATACTGAAACCGAGCTATGTCTGTTATACAAAACCTGYACTGTTCTAAGTTATTTGAAAGACTTTGGTGTAATTCTGAGTGTGACAACATATAAATTACTGGAAACAGGGACTGTTGRTATTYATGCACTGCTCACCTCTAAGGTGTCCTTACAGTAACAGTGAGCAGCGACCTCAGCTCTGCGGTGCTGCCGGCCCAGAAGGTTCACAGGACCACGGGTGTTCTGGAACAGTCACGACCCGAGGGCACGGCCGACAGCCCCGCGGGGATTTGGGTGTGTGCTCCTGCCCTGTGCTTTGTTCCTGGCCCTCCCAAAGCTCCTGCCGGCCCCGCGCCCGGCACACACGGTCTGTGCGARCATGTATGCACACAGGCGGCTCCGGGTGCCGCTGCTCCGGGCTGCCCCGCCGYCAGCACACCCCGTGTGGGTGCAGCACAGTCCCCGCCGAGCCCCCGCAGCTCCGCCGCCACCGGCCAGCACCGAGCGGGCCAGAGCGGGGAGCGAGGAGCGAGGGCGGCAGCTCCACCCGCCCGGCCCGGCCCGGATCGGCCGCGGGGTCTGGGTGGGCGCGGCGGAGAGCGGCGGAGCCCCGCGTACCTCGGCCCGCCGGAGCCCCGGGCTCGGCCCGGTCTGCTCGGCCCGCTCCTGCCGGCGCGCAGGCGGCGCTGACGGGGACAATGACCGCCCCGGTTCCCTGTGCCCGCGGCTCCGGCCCCCGCCCCCTCACCGGGCCTCAGCAGGCCCCGCCGCCGAGCCCCGCACTCACCGCCTGCGGCGCCGCTCCCGCCACTCCTCCGCCGCCGCGCCGCTCCGCTCCGCCCCGAGCAGGTGCCCGGCGAGCCGGCGGGGCGGGTCCCGGCGGCCGCGGGGCCGCGGCTGCTCCGCTCGGGCGCGGCGGAGAGAAAGGGCGGGCGGGGGGCGGGCGGCCCGGAAGGGGAGGGGAGGGGCGGGGAGGGGCGGGGAGGGGCGGGCGGGGGCGGCTCCAGCTCCAGCACCGCCCCCCTCACACCGCCCCCTTCACGGGCCGCTCGTTCCCGGCCGCTGGTTCCCGGCCGCGGCAGCGCAGAGAGGACGGGCTGCGCTGGCCCTTCCCGGGTGTTGAATTCTGAGCACCCCCTCAGCTGGAATGCGCTGTGGGAAGCAGAGGTCTGCCGTGACATCGGCAGCCCGGAGGGTCAGCGTGTCCTGAGGGGCATCGGGCACAGCATCGCCAGCCGGGACAGGGAGGGGATTGTCCTTCTCTGCTCTGAGCTCTGAGCTGGGGCGGCCCCACCGCAGTTGCTGAGGGCAGTTTTGGGCACCACAATGTAAGATATAAAGCCATTAGAGAGCGTCCAAAGGAGGGCTATGCAGATGCCAAAGGATCTAGAAGAGAAACCCGTTTTGAGGAGTGGCTGAGCTCATTTGGCTTGATCAGCCTGAGGAAATCTCATTGTGGTCTACAGCTTCCTCATAAGGGAAGTGGAGGGGCAGGCACTGATCTCTGTGGTGACCGATAACAGGACCCGAGGGAATGGCCCAAAGTTGTGTCAGGGGAGGTTTAGGTTTGATATCAGAAAAGGGTTTTTAACCAGAGGGTGGTTGGGCACTGGAACAAGTTCCYCAGGGAAGCAGTCACAGTGCCAGGCCTCACAGAGTTCAAGTTSATTTGGACAATGCTCTCAGGCWCATGGTGTGATTRTTGGGGCTGTGCTGYGCAGGACTAAGAGTTGRACTTAGTGATTCTTGTGGGTCCCTTMCAGCTCAGAATATTCCRTGGTTTTGGTAGGATTCCCACTGCTCTTTGGGCCCAAGGAGTGGCTCACAGCTCCTGTGCAGGGCTGTGCTGAGGGGGTCAAAGAGCCTTGCACGGTATCAAATGGTGCTCTCCGAGGCATTTTGCAAGTTCCTGGAATGCCCATCAGAATGCAGCACTCTCCTTGCCTGGGATCTGATCAGTCCCAGCAGTGTGAAGGCTCTCTAGGCTGCTGGGACGCATTAATTCCCTTGATTGCCAATCCTGATAGCCAGCAGGCCCAACTGGTTTGGTGTCAGTTTTTCCTTCAGGAGCTATAAACAACAGAATCACACACTGAACATACTGTAACCCTTTCAAAACAAAGTGTCTTCTTATGGCTGAAAACCACTCAGAAATAGATTTAGAGATCACACAAAACCAAGGAGGCGTGATGCTATCATTGGTCAAGGATCTTGAATAGTGCTTTGGTGTATTGTCAGATCAACTCATTAATATAAATTTGATTCAGCACACATGCAGGCACACGCGTCTGTTTTAGCCCAAGCACATAACTGATGTTAGTTTTGTATTTTTACAGTAGCTAAAGGAAGACGGGTGATACCTGATAAGGTATCATTACAGCAGCACAGGCAGGCATTATCTGATCTGGTATAAAGCTTATCAAAACCAAGGTACCCTTGTCAACTTTTTTTTTTTTTTTTAAAAGAAATTAATTTAAGCCCAAGAAAGACCCAGACTGAGCACACTGTGTTACACAGCCWTGACATTTTTGATCCAGCTGAGAGCCATAGTGTTGCATTTAGGGTGAAGTTATATTCACCAAACAGAGATTGGAGAGGGAGGGTTGCTTACTCTTGGCCCCTCTCAAAGGGATGGTCTCAGTTTCCTTATGTTGTGAAGATCACTGTGAGCTGCCAACTTTGGCTGTTCTTAGACTTTTAGCTGCTGACATCCTTCTTCTTTGATAGGACTGATCTTTCAGCAGTGCATTATCTTCAGTTTTGTGTCTTCTCAAGCTGGGGGCTGTAGGTGGGACTGAAGGATCCTTTGTCACAGCTATCAATCTGTTTGTTGTCTTTGTCCACAGGGTCCTGCTTGGTTCTCTGTGGACTAGCTAAAATACAAGGAACCCCACGATTGCTGTATAAAAGAACTTCCTGTATTCACCAAAACATTTGAAATTCTCATAGAGAATTATAAGATTCTTTTTAAATTTAKTTGTAGCRTTTTCCCAATTAAAAGGGACTGCARAAGATTTTCTGACCTGTAGGGCATAGAAATACGGTGGCAAGCTGCACCAAATAATGCTTGCTTCCTCTTTGCTGTGTTGGAATTTTAATAGAAGTTCAGGATGAGAACTGGATCAGCGAGCTTTAGATGGAGCAAGTGAGACTGAAGCAGACAGATGCCACTGATCTGCACTTTGCCAAAGAAACCTGGTCCAGCCTGWGTGGCTCAGCATGTCCCAGTTTGACATACATTGCAATGTGTGAGGTAATCACTGTATAGGCAGCCACGCTTCCATTGTCAAGATTCAGAAAGCTGCACTAACAGTAAAAAAGATTTGGTTTTATTCCCTGGTTCAGCTGGTATAGTTGTTTGCCTGATCTCTGCATGCAGGTGGGCTACCAACCACTATGCTGAAACTCAAAACTAAAACACACCTCACTAGAAGAGAAAACTGAGCTCTAAGTACAGACARCCTCTGTGTGCATAGAATAAACTTCTACATGACAAAAATAAACTATCAAATTTCATTATTAACCTATTTACTTGATGTTGCCTCAGATGGTCTTGATAACATATTTGTTCTGATGGATACTATCCATAGGATTGGCACACAAGGATCTCTGGTTAGGACCGTGTAGTCTAAGAGAACAACAACTTACAGGTACTTTACAAGTTAAATTATTATTTAAATCAGTGTCTATTAGTAGCTCCACAGCATCATTATTCTTCACCTCTAAATTGGAAAGGCTATTCTATTGCACAAGACTTGGCAATTACTGCTTATTAAGACTAATTATTTTAATCTATTTCCATCTTTTATTTCTAATTAAGTATCATTAGAATAGAGAATCACTTTCATATTCCTTTAATGCTTAATTTAGTAAACATTCCCTTTGGAAAGAGCACAACTGTGGTTTGCATGCTAAATACTTTGAAATGATGAATGGAAGTTACAGACAGATCTTGGAGTGATGAGAGAGGGTCTGTGGAGTCAACACCCACAGGATTATCTGGATTCACAGTCAAGAACTGCTGTCCAATGTTAAATCATGGTTTTACCATCCAACCTCTCATAAAGGGAAATGTTTTCTTTTGTACTTCACTATCTTGTTATACCTCCTGATTAGYTTTACATGGCTTTATTAACTTGGATCTCTGCTTTCAAAGGAGTTTCACATTCATGCTCTCTTCCTCAGCCTCTCACCCATCCCTACCCCTTAGTGCAATCAGGCACTTTTTAATCAAAATTCTCTCACCAAACCACAATGTGTGTCTCCTGCTGTGAAATGAGAGTGAGCTGCCTAATTCTTTGCAGGCAAGTTGGTCATTTGTGTCCTCTAAGGTARTAATAAAAAAATAATCCTATCATTCAGTGGAACAAAATCAGCTGAATCTCTATATCCCCAGCAAAGGAGCATCAGCTCTTCCTCTTAATTTATAGAAAATTAGACGCTGGGATTTAAGTCAATTCCTTAGGTTATTTGTCAAAGAAACTTCAAATTTGTAATACCTTACGCAGTCAAGACAAGAATTTGTTCTAGAATGAAGAAAAAAATCTCAAATTCAGTTTTCTGTGGAACTCTAATACTACTTTTGGTCTAGGCTCAGAGCAACAGATTCCTCCTTAATGAAGGAAATATGTCCTACATTCTTTAGCCTTGAAATTTAAGGAAAGCTGGAAAGTAATTGTTTAATTAAAACCTGAAGGAATGTGAGAGGATGACTAACTGCATGACTGGGCTCTGATAGCATCACCAAATTCCTCTTCAAATAGAGTTTCCAGCAAGCCTGTGTTTTATTTATAAGGTTATCGTGGCTTTCCTGTAACAACACATGAAAATGTACCATTGCTGTTGGGCATATAGCCCATGTGAACTTGGTAGGATTTTGGCAAAATAACCAGTGAAAACAATCTCAGTGTGTGAACCAACACCAATGGGTGACATAAATGCAGCAACAGGATTTTAAAAGCAAAGGCTTTAAGTTTATCACCCAAAAGGCCAGAGCAGATGAATCTGAGGAGGAAGGCAGAGGCACAAAAAGGCTGCAATTCTTTGCTTGTGTAAGAGACAGGTCTTGGAAAGATGACAGGAGGAGAAATTGCAGTAAAACAGCAGGATGAAAGTCTGACTGAGGAAAGATAAAATTTTTAAATAGCTCAAGACAGGCATGACACTGATTTGATACTAATAATAATTAGTGATAGTAAATGTGCAAAGTGTCTTAGCATTCTTCAGTGACTGTGACCTTCACCCACTCATCAGCTCATTTATTCCTAAATCCACCAGCAGTTTCATTTGCTACAGGACAAAAGCTCAACTGCTTTTTCTGCCCTAAAGCCCAACACTGGCCCAAGAACATTAGCATGATTTAATCTTGTACAAATGTAGGTTAGCAACACAAAGATTGCTTGCCAAAAGGGAAGAACTTCTGTCCCTGACACATTTTGCACATTCTCAGTCTTTGAAACACTCCTTGACTTCTGTTTCTCTGCCAGCTGTGGTGTGGGCTGGAACTGAGAGAACAAACCCATTCCAGCATGCAATGGCCAGAATTTGTATTCTTTTGAATGTCTGGATTTGAACTGATAAGAGGTATAAAGGGGGRAAAAAATAGTGAAAACTATTCCTGATTGAGACCTTACACCAGGAAAATTAGGAGAAACCTACTGAATTTATTGGTATGAAACCCTGCAGCTTTGTGTATTTAAGRTGCTAAAAATGATATTTCAGACAATGCTGCCATCTGTATTTTAAGAGAGGTTACTCTGAAAAGGGATGTGTGAGCATGTAAATATGGTGTTACAGGATTGGCCTGATCCTCCTTACTGTGATGCTCATGCAGAATTTGGTGAGAGGGGCTATTATTTCTAGAAAAAAACATGAGGAAATACTGACAGAGTAATTTCCCTGGTTCAGAGCATCTCTCACACACATTAATGTTTTTCTTCAATTATGCAATTTTATGTCCTTATGTTCCTATAGTACAATGTCAATCACCTACAATTGCATTGGATTTCAAATTATTCCTTCTAGGCACAGCAAGATGATCTAAGTGATATTGCAAAGCTGCTGGTTTGAGCTATTCATGCAATTATTTTAAAAACTTATTCTTAAAGAAAGAATTCTTAGACCACACAGTTGATTGTCTACTGCTCCTTCTGATTGTTGGATCTCTCCTGCATCGTAGTCATTTTTTCTCTGGAAATCATTAAGGCTTGATTACAGCAAGTTTACATCTCTATTTTTGTAAAGCTCCCAAGTGAACATGACATGCTATCTTCCAGAGCATCTATTTTGATCCTGAAAATTGCAGGCCTCAGGTAATCATCAAAGCTACTAGTTTAAAARCATTACTAAGCTCAATCTTGAATAATCAAAATGCTATAAAATATACACAAGCTGGAGAGCAAATAAGGCTACTGGSAAGAAAACAAGTATCCAAAATTCTGGTGATCAAGAAACCATTTCCTTATACTTGACGTAATTATTTTAAAAGCTTAAATGTACTTTCTCTTAAGAGTTTCTGCTTGCAGTTTTAAGAAGTTTTACACTTCACATGTTGCTTTAACAGACATTAATCTGGAGTGAACAGCATCACCTACTCTTCAGTTGTAGGAGATCATAATGATAAATTATGGGATAAAAAAAGTGAAGGCAAAATGAACATTGTGGCTTGCAGTGTTTTGGACTGGTATTATTGCACTAACAGCAATAACAAAAATGAATCTGAATACATTTTAAGTTTTCTATTATTTTTAAGTGTAAGTATTCTGGAGAGACTGAATTTAAAACCTTCTTTTCTGAAGATTAAAAAGAAAATCCAGAGAAAATTGCATTCAGTTGTAACATACAATGTATTTTCCAGCTTTTAGCATAGTGGCTCAGCAGTAATAATGGGGAGAAGAGAGAAGTAAGGAAGAAGTCTCACAGGTCCTAAATCAAGAGAAGCAGCAGAATATTCCCACTGATTCATTTGTGCTGCTTACAGGACAGTCTCTCTTGTGCAGGATACAGGGCAGGCTTAGAGAAAACAAGATAGAAGCCTCAGAGTCTAGATTTCAGCTCTTGAATATTAAACTATCTCCATTTAATACAGGGAAGTGACCATAGTTTAAACCTTAATGGGAAGGATGTTTCCTTCTAGRTTTTCCAGGCTGCTGGTTTTGCAGCTTTTCTACAATTAAAGGAGAGAAGATGATTCCCCCTGTTTGTAGCTGTTTATCACTAGATGCAAATRCAGCCTGGGGGTTCAGATCCACCCCTCATTGATGCAATTTTATTTTGAAATGAACTCCCTGGGGAGAGTGGCCCAAGACAAGCATTGGGTGCCATTTCCCAGGGCAACACCATGGAAAGTGCTGAACCTAATCAGAGAGCTACTGTTATACCCARTTACCTCACAGGTATTATTTATTCTTTTATTAGAAACTTACTGATAGTTATATAAAACAATAGCAGAAAAGCTCTATCAGGATTGCTTGTGTGAATCACCAGTTGCAAGAYCACTGACAAATTCCAAGTAAAGCTCATTGCATAGTTTTGAATCACAGCAGCAAACATGGGTTGTGCTGGGATGAAATCACATCATCAAAAGCAAAAAAAAAAAGCAATTTAATCTCTCAGCTGACAGTACCTGCTCCAGATATTCAGCCAAATTTGAAAAGTTACATTTGAAAGCAAATATAATGKTAAATTATAAAACAATATTAAAGTCATATTGTTGTGGGAATAAAAAGCCCCAAGAAACACGTCAGATTCATAAATGAAAATGTATTTCACCTTTATACATGCTATACAGGTCATGCAAATACAGAAATCTACAGGTTATACAATGACACCATAATAAAATATAATATGACATTTGTCAAACACAATGTATTACAGCAAAACAAACTGYTTCTGTTTGTTTATTATTTAGGAAATAGATGAAGGACTAAGTTGGAAGACACARTACCATGCTACAGCTTACTGCACAGTCAAAAGAAAGTATTTCTTTCAAGTACACGAACATAAATAGAGCTGGGTTGTTGTAAGTATGATTTTTTTATGCATTGCACATAAAGTCACTGGTTACTTTCCCATTGCTGACTTGTAAGAGCACAAGAATGGTGCTACAACTGAGCTCAATCTACGCTGTGAACTCTTACATGTGGAAAAAAAAAAGAAAAAAAAAAAAGAGCACAAGAATGGTGCTACAACTGAGCTCAATCTACGCTGTGAACTCTTACATGTGGAAAAAAAAAAGAAAAAAAAAAAGAAAATCACCCTCTCCCCCCAAGTTTTCATGTGTTTTGTGTTAGTGTCCAAAGAGAGTTGTATTTATAATTTATTCTTGTAAGGGATTTGACAAAATGTCCTCACAGCAGCACCTGCATGGCCCATGCTGTCCAGACCTGGTCCAATTTGATGTGAACTATTCCAGACAATGTTTACAGAACATYCAGGGCCCTCAGTGTTCTCTTTTTGCATCTTGGCCTTTGTGTTTCTGCTGTAGTGTTCACAGATTGTTTTGCTGCTGACCAAATCCCGTTTTGTTGAGCCTACAGGAAGACAAAACACTTCCCAGTGTGATAGAAAGCCTGCTGGTATCACAATCMAGTGTCTGCATCTTCAAAATTAAAGTGTTACCTCACCCTCCTGATCACTCACTCAGATCTACTACCTATACTACAAATATATTAAGGGATTACACTTGGCCTTTTTCCTACTTTGCTTACAGGTGTTACACAAACATGTTTTTAAACACAGTTGATAGTTGCTCCCAGACTAATTAATATTAACCAGTAAGTGCCACTAGTGACTAAAAGTGTCAATATAATTATAAGGGGATAGCTCCCACACTCCACAGACAATAACAAGGCTCTTTTGATTCCAGCAGCTATATATTTTTCAAGCCTCTTTAGCTACAGTTTTGAATTAAATGCCTCATGAAAGCCAATAATTCCTTATTAAAGACCAAAAAAGATAGGCACAAAACTAAGGTACAGTGTATTATTTTGTTTCAATGCACTGTGGGCAACCCCCATCATTATTTACAAGAAAAAAGATGTCTAATGGATGATCAAGCTTAGGGAGGTATTATTTAAAAATAAAATGCACAGGTAAAAATCACAGTGAAGTGTTGAGATGAATTTTAAATTAGGAGAAGAAATGAGTGTTTATTAGCAGCTAAAGCTCAAATTCTAATGCACGTTCCATCTTCCCTGAAACCATCAAGGCTCTAGATCATTGGTTTCTACCAAAAGCAGCCAGTTAYTCAAAATATTCCCTGGGAAGACAAGTTTTATTCAGCTCTGATTATTTGAAATCCAGTGTTCAAGGACTGCAGAAGCTTTTTCAAGTGACAAGCTCATATTTTACTGCCAGTAGCATCACAGGGATATATATCCTCCACAAATTGTTACTTCTGTCAATTAAAAAGAGAGAGAAGAATATCAAGTCAGCTATGTAAACTGGATGACCTCAGTTTTGTAATTTAGAATATACTCTTCCAAAAAAACCTCACTTTGGCTTTGTACTTTGCCACTGAAGCCTCCTATGGTTCTTTACTATGTGGGTTTTTCAGGATATGTCATTCTACACCACAACTTTTACAGCAGCAGAAAAGAGKAAGCAGCAGCAATAACTACCATTGCCTAGGTTGGCCCAACTTTAAACTGTTTTCTTCATGCAAATGTGCTCCAAAGATATACAGGAAAGGTATTGTATTAATGAAGAAATTCTGGATGCCTAAAGGAAACTCTTCCATTTACCAAACACTTGTGGTTGCTATGATACAGTTGGTTTGCATACGATGCCAATTTACAGACAGCTGCAAATATCAAAGATTATGTTGAATTTAAATACCTATGAGAACAGCTTTCCTTCTCTCTCCACATTGCTGTGTAAAACTGCTGTAATTTTCTGGGAAGCTAGTAAGTAATCACAGCAATTTATTATAGCTAAGATTTTGATGACAATACCGTACCTGTATCTGTTCTGCTGAGTCAGCAGATAGAATTAAGTGTATTTTCCTGTCCTGGGCTGTTAAATCCCTCAATCAAGTTTTTGTTACAGTCATCCAGGCTAAGGGTATCACTGGACATCTTGGAGTAGGTAGCTTGGCCTGTGAAATCCAAGAGGTCTTCAAGAGCCTTGGCATTACTTGTCCCATTTTGGTCCAAAGAAACACCCGGCATGAGTTCATTCATGGGTGAATATTCAGGGATAGAGATCAGTTCTTCTTTTGAAACGGGGCTATATGAAAGAAAAAGGAAAGAAACACATAGAATAAGGGTTTTATAACTTTTCATTAAGCAACAATAAAATTAAAGCTACTACTCAAGGCAGCCACAGCAAGCCTTTACCTAGAGAAAGTCCTAATCCAAAGAAAAAGATATTGCCCTGCTCAGGATAGACAGTCACACCTAACCTGTATCTTTTAATGATTAAGGTTTGTAGTAATTATGTGGCATGAGYACTCATCTCCTAAATCCACATCCCTGACAGTTTACTGATCATTYATTATTTCAGTCCCTGCACCATTCCTAAGTGTTTATTGCACCTTTCACATTCCTGTCCTGACCCTGCAAACACTTACTTAAAGTATTCACATTACACAACTTAAATAAAAAGTTATTTCTTAAGACCTTATGATATACTTCAGACACRGAAATCCCATAATTAAATTTAAGAAATGCTACAACCACCTGTTTTGCTGATTAGTAAGGCTAGTGCATTTTACTTTGGAGAAGAAAAGGCAGAGGAAAGCTTTCACAGACTTTTCTAAAACCATGCTGAGGTGGTGGATGAGTTTAGGGAAAAACCATCATGCCTGAAATTCTGCAACACAAAATATAAGAAGGGCTCAAAGCCACCAATAAAAAATGGGTTTAATAGGGATCAAAAACATAATCCACCCAGTGAGACTGTACAGCTTGCTTCCASGTGAGGTCCTAAACACCAACAACATCAGCAGGTAAAAGAAAAGGAGTTTTATAAATTCATGGACAACATTTCAACCAGGCTACCAAAGCATCCTCAATATCCCTAAGGCAGCACTTCAGTGTGATCCTGAATTGCAGGAAGTGGCTGACTCAGGTGCTCTCCCTAATTTTTGTTATTGATAATCTCGGAGACCAAAAAATGCTACATGGACTTCTGTCCAAGTAGGGCATTTTCTRCATATTCATGCAGAATTGCTGGAAWTACTTAAACAATWTGAGAGGTTCAACTGGCTGACTGATTAAAGGAGAATAATATTAAAATTCTGTGTTCAAAATGCAGACCTAGCTTTGTCTTAGCAGCTTTCTATTAACTGCCTATATATAAAAACGTATAAATAATTTTTAAAAAATTTTAAATCCTTCTTTTCTGCACATCCTTCCATCAAAACATGAGAGTATTTAAAATCACAAAGTTATTTACTGATTTCTATACATTTCTATTTGTCAAGTGTTTAAAACCCTAAATCCATTCTTTTCTTTATTCTGTTTGTATGGAGGCAGGAATGTTCGTGCATTACAACTAAAATAAAAAATGGTGACATCAGAAAAATACCTACAGCAGCTACTTTCACAAAACTGAAAAGTTTGAGCATGGAATCCATAAATAAGGACAGTGGAAGGATTTCAGAGTTCCCTTCCCCAAATATGTGAGATGAGATGAGGTTCTGTGGCTCTTGTCAAAAAAAAAAAACCAACCAGGGGTATTGTGGCAGGAGCAGAGCACACCCAGCTGCCACCTTGGGGGATGTGAGAAGCAAAGCAAAATATYAACAAATGCAACCCAAAATTCTGTGTCTCATCTGAATTGCATGAATTGCACAATCCCCAGTCTGTACCTCACATCCATGGACTGAACCTCATCTGTTGAATCTTCCATGCTGTTGCATTTCCCATCAGCAGCTTCCAGTTGAATAAGTGCAGAAACTGTTTTCAGTCCATTGGCAACCACATCTTGGGATGGGATTACTGAGGCACCACTTTCTAAACTTTTATTTTTCAGGCACGTTGCCAATCCATTGATCTCTAAAAAAGAAATTATGACAGTAGAAATATTATTTAAATAGTTTTCAAAAGAAATTATGACAGTAGAAACATCATTATTTCAATAGTTTTCAAAAGAAATTGTGACAGTAGAAACATCATTTTTTAAATAGTTTTCAGTTATAGTTGGAGTAGAAAGGAAGACTGACAATGCAGAGAGTTGGTTTAATCCATGACTCATCATACTATACTGTCATTCCTCTATTCCACTCCTAAACTGCTCYTTATGCTACATCTTGTAAATTTGAGGGAACAGGAAGATTTATCTTTTATGCCATGTACTAAAAATTTCAGCCTGGGGAAGTAAACAACAGATAGATAAATGTCAGATATGTGTATTTTATTTAATAATCCCTTATATATATTACCTTTTTTAACAAAGTCATATTAAAACAAAGATTTAGAGTCATACTAGAAAAAGCTTGGTTGTGTGCAAAAATCCTCAACCTATAAAAGCTGAAGGTAAGTAGCAGTGATCAAATGTATTGGCAGATGAGAAGTTTTCATTTACAAAAATGCTATGTCAGGTACTAAAATGGARGAGGAAACTTTATTCTGCTTTTGCTTAAATGGCAAAGCAGAGCTGTCTCTGGTTTCTAACATCTGTCACTGATGCAAATGTAATTGTTCTTGATAAAAGCAAAGAATTTATGATAATACACAGCCCTCAGATCAGAAAATTGTGAAAAGAACCAACTGTGAAAATAGGTCAGAAAAATCTGGCAATTTTTACCTGGCTGGTTGAGAACAAGTGCCTTTGGTTGCTTTTCCACATTCARAGTGGATGGGATCTCCAGTTTTGGCTCCTCCTTCTGAAATCAAATAATAACTGTATTAGATGAAGGATTGGRGCTTCAGATCAGACTCAAAACTTGTGAGACTGCCCACGCCCAGAGTGGGACAAAGACCAACAACAGCAAAACAGGACTTTTTTCCCTTTTTAGTTAGGCATAGAATTATTTTTTTTTACATTCAAAACCAAACCATTGTCTGAAAGTAACTGAAGAAACAGTTTCCTTAGTAGATTAGAAATGAACTAACCCACATAATTTCCATTTATGATAATAAAACAAAACAAAAAAATCCTGCAACCACATATTGCCTCATACCTTTATTTCTGGGGTTTCACTCTTCCTTGTTCTCTTCATTATTTCATCTATTCTCTAGAAATCAAAATACATTTGAGAATGAKATGGCAGGCAGAATATTTAACACAAGAAACAGACAGGGGAAAAAAAATACAAAAAGAAATTTTTCTTTACTGTCATGGCATCATCTCTGCCTGCCTTGGGAAAGGGAGAACAAGTAAGAAAAATAAAGAAAATGAATGACAGAAAACATCTTGGAGCTGGCTTTCACCTATCAGATCTTACAGAACATCACTTTCTCAGTAAATGCACTTCAGGAAGCATTTTAATACCAGATGTTGTGCTCAGTTCTGGAACAAGACATTTGTTTAAATCCAATAGTGATTATTTTAATCTARTTGCTTTTCCAACTATTTCCAAATAGTTCCTTTAAAAATAGTTATCCTTTTTGGAATAGAAGAGCAAACCAAAATAGCTGAGGTTATTCTTGCTGGAAATGTGTAAGACATTATCCTAAAATACCTTTATTTTCCTTCTTTGTCCATTAAAATAGCAAGATATTTCAGATGTAAAACATTTGGTATTTTAATCTGCAACTGCAGCATGCCTCCAGTTCAGTGGTGAAAAGATGAGAACATATTTGGAATAACATATATGGATAGATATGTATGGATATGTACATGGATACCCCTTTTGTAACCAGCCAGGGGTTCTGCAGCTGTCCTCTCTTTCCTAATTTATGATAATTTATGCTAATTTATGCTAATTTATGCAGCTTCAGCCATTCCTGTGTGCAGCAGTGGCCAGACAGTTCTGCTCCTCTGCATAAGCAACCAGAGAGCAGCCACGTGGGGGAAAAGTGTTTGTTACTCACAGCAATTTTCTCAATTAATGACACAGAGCTTTTGTTGAGTAAGTTTAAACAAAGTCACTCATGTTCCTCGGTGGTTTGTGATGTCCAGGAGTGGGCAGCATTCAACATTTGCCTCATTCCTGTTTGTCTGAGGAATTTAACTTTTCAAATAGAGGCTGACTCTGTGTTTGTTCAATGTTTTGTAGAAAGGAAGATGCCCCAGGCAATTCCACCTTACTAAAAATTTTGATGTCCATGTTTCCCTAACAGGCAAACAGCAAATATTAAATCTGGCATAACTATTCACCTGTAATCCCTCCAGATTATTGCCAGTAGATACTTCCTGGGTTATGTATTTAAATAAGAAATGAAATAATTACCCTTAGATGCAAATACTCACCTTCTTCCTCTCCAGCCTTTCTTGCTCAATTTGCTGCATGATTTGTTCCCTTTCMAGACGAAGTTGTTCAGCTGCCTCACGGGCTTTGATTTCTGCTTCCTCCCTCTAATCCAAATTTGTAAAATATGTTAGGGCTATTATTTATTTCAGGCAGGTTACCAAATATTAAGATGTCTATTTTGTATGTATAAAAATGTCACATTTCTGTTTGAGATGTTACCTGTTTCTCCAGTTTGGCTTGGAGCTCTTTTTCTTGCTTTTCCTTTAGCATTTGCTCTTCCTCAGCTTTTCTCCTGGCTTCCTCCTCTGCCTTCTTTCTAGCTGCTTCTTCTTCACGTTTTCTTTCCTCCTCCTTCTTACGAGCTTCTTCTTCCACACGAAGTCTTTCTTCTTCTGCCTTTCTTTTCTGTTCTTCTCTTTCAAGCCTGCAAAAAATATCACAGAAGGTCTAAAAGGCTTCATCTTGTTCAGAGTGAATCCTATTTAATGTACATCAGTGACTGACAACACTCCATCAGCACACATTTTCATGGAAGATGCCAGGATACAGTGAAGAGGTTGAGAATGCTCAGAATTCAGGTTGCTATCAAGCTTTTACTCCAATCTTACTTTTAACATCTAAAATATTTCATAAAAGTTGCAATTTCCACTGAAAAAAACATGCGTAATCAAAGAAAACATTTCTATTCTTATTTCAGTTAGAGTGTCAATAATAAAATTAAGTTTCAAGATTAAGGACATCCCTCTTTCCCTGTACTTGTATCTATAAACAGGCAAGTTCTTTTATCCTTTGCTTCATCTGCAGACAAACAGATGGGATGAGTAGAAGCAAAATAAAAAAAAACAAAGTGGAACACTGGAAGGAGTAGAAGCAAAATAAAAAAAAACAAAGTGGAACACTGGAAGGAGTAGAAGCAAAATCAAAAAAAACAGAGTGGAACATTGGAAGGAGTTGGTCTAAATTCCCCCTGTGCTGTTCCCACTGAGGGGATCATGATCCTTGAGAGTTGTTTTGTAAATGGTCATTTTTATCATTCTGTCTGGGGCAAAATGGCAGGAGCTGGTGATGCCACTCCCACCCTCCCTCTATGCTCTTAATAAGAAAAAACAAAGCTGAACTCAGACATGCAGAGTTTGTGATTTACTGTYAGGGGTTTGAAGGAAGTGAGTGATTCTCCAGCAGCATCCCATGAACAGAAAAACCTAAAATCCTGTTCCCAGAACACAGCCTTCACTCTGCCCACACTCAAAGCCCTTAATGCTGCAGCAGAGTTGGGCAGSAAGATGAAATTCAGGTTAATTTATRAATKATTCAAGCCTTGCCACTGAATGCATATCTTGCTGCTGCTGCAAGGCTGTTTCTTCTAAATGATCTAGCTCAGTTAAAGCCACCTCAAATATTTTTTTACAACGTAAAATGCTTCATTAATGTCCAGACTGCAGGGTGCAGTGCACTTCAGCACAGACATGCCTGAAGTATTTGGAAATGTAACAGTTTATACAGGTTTTTGAAGAGGCCAAATTATTATTTTCTAACTTCACTAGTCATAGAGAGTACAAGATACTAATAAAACATGAGTCTGAAATTAAAGAAATTAATAGATAAATGTAAGCTCCCACTTGATTCCAAAACTACCACCATTTCAAGAATCTTTAATGATACAGATTAAATGATTAGGCAGTAACTTTCACAAATAGAGATACCTCTCCCGTTCTTCTCTTTCCTGTCTCTCCCTTTCCTCTTGTTCTTTTTGCAGGCGGGCCTGTCGTCTTTTTTCAGCCAGAATTTTTGTTGCTTCTTCTGCATCACTTGTTCCTGCTGTGATCTTGCCTAGGAGAAGACAATAATGGTGGAAAGTCAGGCAGGGAACAAAGAGCAACCCAGAAATCCCAGGTTTGCACAGAGGCTGAAATGGGCCAAGTTCACACTGGTAATCAGCATTTTTAGCAGAGAGAAKATGGAATAGGAAAGGGCATCACTGAATGTCAGCATTTTCACAYCCTCATTAACAAATGCTTCTGCTACTTGAGTGAAAACTCTGTATTTTCAGGTTCCAGTATTGTCATAAGCCTATTGATGCCTTATCAATCAGGCTGATCTGAAACAGAGGCCAGACAAACTTAAGAGAATGAGAATACACAACTTTAATCCAGGCCTAACAGSCCYMCTGGTACATTGGGGCAGACAAAGCCTCCTCCTGAGGCTACACCCAAAATGGACACWGRGTCACGAGATCTTCACCTTTTATAAGTTCTGCCTYATTAACATATTGGGTGTTAATTCTCCAATGATCTTTACAGGTGATGATGTCACCCACCCCAARCTTGCTCCCCCCATTCTCTGTTGTTTCCATATTTTGGGGCTCTGAGRTGTCCTTGGATTCAGCTCAGAGAGGRATTGTTTTGTCTAAAGATGAGAAAATGTAGTTTTAGTGYTGTACTAGAGAAGTACAAGAATACAGATGCATGAAAATACAGAAATGAAAAATCCTAATGACTGAGCAGCTTCATGAAGAGAATGGCTTATCCCTGTTTGCAATATCACGGACCAGGATATTTGCAGAAAGTCTCACCTTCACTGCTCTCAGCTTTTCCAGAAGGCACCTGGGCTGCATCCTCAGCACGTGCTCCTGGGGACTTGGCCTGAGTGACATTTTCTTTCTCCTTGTCTGCTTTCTTTTTAGGTGTTTCCTGGCTGAGACTGGAAGTGGCACGATGCTTCACAGGAGAAGCTGGATATTGTTTGGTGTTTTTAGGAGACTGAGGGTAAGTCTTTGCAACTGTCCTGCTGAGGAAAAAAAAAAATATCAAAACAGGCCAGATGTTACACAGCTTGTATTCAAATTCCACCTTTGCATTTCTCATTCTTTCTAGAGAGGAATATCAGCTGATTTGCACAATACTGRAAAGAACACCTGGATGCACTCAGAATTTGAAATGCATGGAACTGCACACAATTACAGAAAATTCTCATTCAAATAAACCAATAATATTGTCAGAGGTCCAGGAGACAGACAGGAAATTGTGGACTACCTAAAGCAATGATTTTAGTCATGACCATTTCAAAACCATTTTTTCCACGTTACTGTTTCTACAGTCRTTCTCAACATTTAAACCAAAGCTAAGGCTGCTTTCTGTCTGCAGAAATGATAATGAGTTACAGTGTGCTGCTTTCATCTGAACAGCACCTTGGCAAACATGTTCTTTTTMTAATAGCATCTGGTTTTACAAAAAAGCACCAAATACCAGTGTATACAAAGGTAAGGCTGAGTACCACAGAAAGGGGCAGAACTAATCACACCATTAAATTGTCAGATTCCACAAAATCCTGCAGCTTTCCACAAACTGCACTGCTCACTGCTCCCTGGGCTGCTGCACACTTCAGGGGCAGAAATAACTCTGAGGTCAGTTCTGGGAAAATGGARGGGTAAAGATACCTGATATTCATTGAAAATAAATGCACATGAAGAGAACAGKACCAGGAAACACAAAACTACTCACAAACAGCATTCATTATTTATGTAACACCAGTTACTAGMCCTTGTAACATTAACAAAGGCTGGGATGTGTGACTGAGTAGTATGAGAATAAAGAGATTACAATCTTAAAATAATGATTTCTATCAATYTCATTAGAATAAATTACCTTACATGAAAGTGAACATTACACATGTATTTTTAACCTTCTGCATGGATATGCAATTATGATATAGATGCATTATCCTTATCCCTTTTTTCATCTACACAACACAGAGTTTCATATACTRTATCATGTTTTGTGGACTATACACTTATTCTGGCAGACCACAAGCATGAAAAACAACTGAAAATTAATGGACTAGAGTGGCAAGCTTTCTATAGATCTAACTACAATATTGTGTGGACAGAGACTATTATAACCAGAAGAGCATTTGCATAAAAGGGCAGACAAAAATAAGATCTCTTTCAACTCCTCCCCCATTTACTACCTTATTACACTGCATTTGAAAGAGGTTGAGACACCAGAATWCAAGGAGCTTACTCAGCTGCCTGGTTTGTGGGGAGGAAAACACTGCAGAGTATTGCACCATCCCTTCTTTCTTCCTCCCACTGCAGAGCCACCAAAGACTCTGAGAGCCCTGAGGCTGCAGGAACAG
>NW_026624442.1:34967-35482 GCF_030028575.1 Malurus melanocephalus
AGTCCCTGCCTGAGCTCAGCTCTGGCTAAGCCTGTTCTTCTTGGCTTCCTAAACTGCTGATCCTGACATGATATCCTGCCTTGGCCTTTCTCAGTCACTGGACTCTTGGTTGACTGATGCCTGATGATTTTTGCTTTTCCTTTTTACGCTTTCTGTACCCTCTATGTATTCCCCTGCACCCCTTTTCCCACATGTTTGTAATTCCTGATATTCCAGCTCAGTTTAGGAGTTCTGCTGGGCACAGACCAAACATCCTGAGGAAGGGCTCAGTGTGCCCTGTGCTGTCTTAAACCCGAGCTCAGCCTTAGGTGAAGCTTAAACCTGAGCTCAGCCTTGGTGAAGCCTCTGTCCAGAACATCTTGTGTAAACTGAGCTCTGACCTCATCCAGGAGGAGATTCATTAGAATAGGGGGACATTACTGCATTTACGAAGTTTCTTATTGGGGAATCCTAGATAGATTTGCTAATTCCTGAAACCTATAAAACTTGTATCTTATTGGGGAATCCTAGATAGA
>NW_026624442.1:35492-48644 GCF_030028575.1 Malurus melanocephalus
CTATAAAACTTGTATCTTATTGGGGAATCCTGGATAGATATGCTAATTCCTGAAACCTATAAAACTTGTATCTTATTGGGGAATCCTAGATAGATTTGCTAATTCCTGAAACCTATAAAACTTGTATCTTACTGGGGAATCCTGGATAGATTTGCTAATTCCTGAAACCTATAAAACTTGTACCCGTGCTGTACACGGGGGTGCATTCTGCCATCAAGTTGTGCACCTGGGATCCCAAATCCTGAGGTAAAACCCTTTTTATCCCCTTAATGTCTGTGTCATTATTAAAAATTGGCCWTTCAAGGACCCTGCTCACCATCACCAGACCTTCCCTGGTCACTTCTTTTGTCTGCTCAGGAATGGGGTGCTGTGGGCAAGGTCCCTGTCCCAGTCCATCCTCTGCCACCCATGGCTCCTGCTGTTCCATGACAGAAACAGGGTTTGGAAAATGTGAACAGGCAAATCTGTTTCCAGTTATTGAAAAAAAATAGCAAAGGGAGAAGCCCATCAGTGGTGTTGATCAAATCTGGTTTTAGAACTATCTTTAGATTCCTCTTTAGGATCTGGGTGGCTTCCCAGGTCCTCCTGAAAGCAAAGGCAGAACTTTCCAGGCCCCACCTACATGTGCACATCTCACACGTGCCTCATTATTGTGGTCATTTCCAACTCCATTCCATAAAATTGGGGAAAAAAAAGAAAACAACACCTATTTTCGTGTTTTTCTACAGCACAAAGGATGCTTCTCACTAATTAGACACTTCTTCAAAGCACAGTCCCTTCCTGCTGTCTTTGGTTTACATTTCCAACTTTACCACACATTCCTTGCTTTTTATTTAACTTCTTGTGACAGAAGGGGCAAAACAGTCTAATAACTAACTGAGTCATTGTCAGCATTAGCACAGAATAATTGTTCTCTAATAAAGACATGACAATCCAAGAGGTTGGCAGGAATATCTTGCACTGCACAGGCATTAGTGCAGACTGGCTGTACAGCATTAGAAACATGTTCTGGATGCATTATTTAGTACTGCACCTTTGAACTTTCAGCCCTCCAGCAAAATTTTTTTATGGCTCTTGGACCAGAAGAACAAGAAAATAGTAGAGTTTGCTTCATATAAAAGCAAGMAGCCTAGAAAAGACTGATTACTGGAACAATGCAGTGTGAGGAGTGAAAGGTTGAGCAAGTGCATCAGGAGTAAGAATTTTTTTCAGAATTCCTATATAATTTACTGGATGGCAGCAAAATGTATTGAATCAACATTGTTTTCCCCCTTGTATTTAAAACATATTCTCAGCTTAGCATTCCTGGACACAGACAGAATTGTTACTGCAAAAAAAATTCATTCTAAATAGTATTTTAAGTTATGCTGCTTTACACCAGAAAGGGACAAACTTGATTGTGAAGACAGAACAATGGAATTATTAAGGAAAAAAAAATATAATCACTTGCATGGGTGCCWGTGTAGATTGATAAGAAAGTGGGAAACACAGAATTATGCTTGATAAGGATTAAAGAATTAATAAGACAAATCAGTAAAATCTAAGAAGTGGTGGCTCACCCATTCCCTATAACTGGATTTTACAGGGGACTACACAAGGACCAGAAGCACCTTCCTCTTTCCAAAAAGACATTATTTCCTCCCCAAGCTGTCCTGTGCTGACATGGGGGCAGCAGAATGTAAAAACTAATTCCTACATTCACTGTTTGAAYATTTATCTGGTGTGAGAATCCACTGACTCTTAATTACAACACCTCCTATTTAATCAAGAAAGGGACAGTCCCTCTGCAGAGCAATGTTTCAGGATGATCATATGAGGGGTTCTGAGCTTGCTTTTGTTAAGCAGAGAAAATAAAGTGGCACATAAATGAGAGGGGACATCCAGCTCTGGCCATAAACAGCAGGGCAGAGAAAAGCTTTTCTGAAAAGCCAGMCATGTACAGGTCACTGTTTATGGCTGCTCAGAAGGTGACTGTAAATCACAAATCTGCAGCAATGCCTGAGCTGTGTTATCTTTCCCTTATATCCCATTAATGCCAGAAAAACTCTGCTGGAACCAAGGACAGGCTGGACCTGCATGTTCCCAAAACTGCTTTCTGACACTGCTCTGATCACCAGCTGTTTCTCAGATCTGACATTTTTGCTCTGTGACATTTTCTCAAAAGCAGTTTTCTTTCACTCTTACTTTTGATCTTTTGTAGACAAAGACAGATTCATTTCTCTTTTAYATTTCTTAAAAACRAACTCAGCACAGGTCTRTAGAATAGTTATTTTGATARCCACRTTACAGATGTTTCAAAATCTTGAAMTGGCCCATTATCTAGCTAACTGCTGAAAAATCTCACAAAATAATCTTGATCCAACCTTCTACCCATTGTTCTAATCTTTCCATGTCAAAACAAAAATCAAAAGTAGTAAATGTTGCACATACGAAATAAAATCTAAACTAGGTCACTGCAGGATATATAAAATTCTGTGAGGAATTCACCTTTCCAATAACTCATTTTCCAACATTTTACAAGTCTGAGGAGCTTTTGTTACTCATATTCCATCAGCATTCTGCAACTGGAAGTAATGCTTGGCAAAGGAMTGTGACACAGAGGTTTGTCAGAGCTTTCCATTTTAATTCACTGCTTATGCTCTGGTTCATCTGAAAACACTTAAAAACTAAATCCAACTTCCCTGAATCCTTTGATTTATCTGGGGACTATTTACCCAAAGACATGTGAAGGACACAGGCTTTATTGCCTTCCTGATCTATAAGAAAGGACTTATGGATTCTCTGAGGGATACTGGAAGAATAAACTAATTCATGTATAGATCTTTGAAAATGAAGCATTAGAAAAAACTTCACCAAAAGCCCTCACCCTGTTATTATTGATCTTGTGAAAGGTCTAAAAAAAATAGCACTTTACACAATCAGTATCCAATAGCAATTGAAAACTTTTAAAGACAATTTCTCAATTATTCAAAYTCTCTAAATCCATTAGCTTTCATCTTTGTCAACTGAGCCACATAAAGATTCAAAATAATAGTTTTGGATTTATTTCTGTGACGTTTCTTGATATATTTACTTTTCCAAATAACTTCAAGTTTTGAATTCCTACCCTGCTTTTAATTGTTGTTCAGCATATTTTTATTTTTCCCCCTTTTCTCCTTTTTATATATGTTTACTCATTTTGTCTCAGATGTTTTATTTTTGGGCTGACCTTTTTGTGCTCTCAGTAAAATTCACAGATTCAAAACACTGGTGTTTTATTTATATAATTGCTGCAACTCTCTTCTGCCATTAATCACTGATTACACTGAAGTTTTATTTGTTTGTTTGATCCTGTTTCAGTTACTTTACCATGATAAAAAGAGCTTTGAAATTAATACATAATGAAATAACATATTAAGAAGACAAGTAACTGCCACTCAGAAACCAAGAAGACAATTTGAAGAGCCAGTAACTAAAAAAATACCAACAAAACTGGAATGTAAAGTCACATAATCTAAAGAAAAAAAAAAGCTAATTGTCATCTCAATCACTAACCAGAATTGATTATTTCCTTAACAGCTTTAGAGAATTAAGTGCTATGAAGGATCACTCACTACTAATGCTGTACAATATGCATTCTTWTTTCTTCCAGGGTATTTTTTCAGTCATGTAGAGTGCTAGAAGAAGATTAAACTTGTAACAGGTTTCCAAGGAGCATGAGTATTTGTATAAATATTTAGTCAGATTAAAATTATACTTAAATGTGAGATAATGACCTTCCTGGTCAGTGGATTTAAATACAGGCTTTTGGAACCTTCCTTTAGATTGCAGAACCTTATGGCTTTATTGAAAATTAACAGTGCAATTTGAATTGCATCTATTATATTACCACTGTTATCATCTACATATAATAACACAATATGGTGATTAGGGCATCTTTTTTATTTTAGAATTCTGAGGGGAAGTTTTGAAAGTGCTGAAGCAGCATTCTTTCTGCAGTCAGTAATAAATATGGATTTAAACCCCATTCATTGTATCTCTCATAAGGTCCAGGAGAGTCTCTAATTGGGCCACGTTAAGATTAAATGCTCATTAATACATTTGTAGCCATGGTCAGAATCAGATTCCCTTGAGAAAGAGAAGGAGGAAAAAAAAAAAAAAATAAAGATCACTATTGTGGCTCACAATCATAGAGAAACCCACCAGTAGGCTTTTTAATTCCTCCATGCAGCATCTGTTTCTTCCTCAAAAACCAGAATTCCTTATATTCCTTAGTAGTATAAACGTTTTAGTGTACAAAGGTTGCCATAATTTCCACTTCTGGGGAAGAAGAATTTTTTTTCTTCATCTTTGCCTAATCTTTCACGGAAATTAGCACTAGAAATTAAAACTGGGCACACTTTTTTCATGAAGCACTGAAGTCTCCCAGGAAGTTTTTCTCTAAACCACTGGAAGTTCCTATGATGGTCTATCCTAACCTTCATCTGCCCAGCAAGAAKCACTTAACTCTCAGCTTTTCATTCTCCACCAATCACTGCTTAACTAAATGTGTCTCTTGGTTTATCTCTTATACTGCCTAAAAAAAATGCATTCTGAGCAGGGAGTATTTACAAAATAATATACATTTTTAAGCTCAAACTTTTTTTTTTCTTTACATTGCAGGGTGCCACTAGACAATGATCTGCTCCAAATTGTAATAAGAAAGCTGATTGTAATTAACATTGCAATTAATTCAATTTTTCACAAAATGGATGYAATTYRTACTAWGAATCTGATGAYATTATATATRTAATTTTGAAAGTTTCAGAATTCCAGTGTCCCAGTTACATGCAAGATGTCTAAAGAAGAAAAAATGCTGAGAGTCAGATGGTTTCCTTATGTTGTCTAACATCAGATTCACACAGAAAATCATCCYCCACTAAAGGGCTGTGCCCTCAGAGCTCAAACAGAAAAGGAACACCAGCTGGTTTTTTCAGGCAGAAAAAATTTGTCAGAAAGGGSATCATCAAGACTGGTTCAAAATATGGCCAGCTTCAGATTAAAATGATAAATAAATAAAACCAAACCAACCAACCAGCCAAAAATATCAGGCAGGTACTGTAGACCAGGACTACTTTAGAGCCAGACTTAATATTCTAAGAAACCTGGAGACCCATTGAACCACAAGCTGTGCTACTCAGAATACATTTTTCAGCAAAAGACAATCAAGAAATTCAGTTGCCAATAAGCCCAGACATGCTATAAATCCACAATTCTGCATTAAAAAAAATAAAGAAGAACAAAAAGCAACAAATCCACAGAGGTCTGCAAATGAGCAAAGGTTAAAACCAATGGTTTAGATGACACATAATTAAGTGGATTCATGGCACCAGATGGTCATGGCAACAATAGGAAATGCATCTATTAAATACTGGAATTTCTAGTTAGTATTCATGATGTGTGCATTTCTTCACWTTAGGCAGTCTCTTCTTCAAAATCAAACAAAACAAATGTATATTTAAAAATAAATGTGAAATAAAATTTCACATGAATTATGAAATGCACTATAATCTCAAAACTGAGGAAAGATAGAGGGAAGTGTCTCTAATGGGCACTAACACAACCTTACAGATATCAGATTTGGCATCTCCACCTCTCTTTCTCCTCTTGCCCATCTGTATAAGGAAGTGTAGATTTTATACAACACTTGCAAGGAAGTTCCTCAAGAATCTGTGTCTTATTTCCAGGTAATGAGAAWTTCCCAGTCAGTCCACTGATAAGAAAGGCTTACAGATATCAGATTTGGCATCTCCACCTCTCTCTCTCTCCTCTTGCCCATCTGTATAAGTAAGTGTAGATTTTATACAACACTTTAAAACAAGTTCCTCAAGAATCTGTGTCTTATTTCCAGGTAATGAGAAATTCCCAGCACGTTAGTCCATGGATAAAAAAGGCTTACAAATATTACAATTGTCATCTCCACCTCTCTCTCTCCCCTTGCCCATCTGTATAAGTAAGTGGAGATTTTATACAACACTTGCAAGGAAGTTCCTCAAGAATCTGTGTCTTATTTCCAGGTAATGAGAAATTCCCAGCACGTTAGTCCATGGATAAAAAAGGCTTACAAATATTACAATTGTCATCTCCACCTCTCTCTCTCCCCTTGCCCATCTGTATAAGTAAGTGGAGATTTTATACAACACTTCCAAGGAAGTTCCTCAAGAATCTGTGTCTTATTTCCAGGTAATGAGAAATTCCTAGCACATAAGAAAGGCATACTTAGGTGTTGCAGGGGATGCAGATCTTCTGGACATTGCAGCAGGAGAATCAGACCTTCTCAGAGGAGATCCCATACCAGATGATGGAGTTGCAGGTCTCTTCTCTTTCTTTATCTTCTCAGTCTAAAAGCACAGGTAATTTGRATTTCCATAATTAGGATCAATAAATCAAAACTGCATTTTATCATTTTATGAGCGAGATGGCATAGAAACAGATTTGTGTGGCATACTTYTAAAAGCTTTTTAAACAGCAGCTCACAACTGAGGTGCTATTTATAGTTTTTTTCTTTCACACAGACATTGCACACACCCACCCCTGTCTTGCATGAAAATTGTAGATAAATATTACCACATCAGAGTCTCTACCCAAGTTCCAAGCTGGGGTGGAGGCACAATTTTTCACAAAATGGATGTAATTCGTACTACAAATCTGATGATTATATATATAAAATTATATATAATTTTGAAAGTTTCAGAATTTGGAGCCTTATGAACCAAGAACTGCAGTGGAATCTTCAAAACCATCCMTATGCCCCTGCTTAAAAATGATCAGCAGCACAAACAGGCAACTCACAGAATGCTGCTGGAGCTAACACAAATCACACCTAACACTAACATGACACCAATCTTTACTCCCAGCTTTGGTTCTTGCAGCTAATTTAGATGGCACAAATTCCCCTATTATTAATTATATGAATTTCCTAGCGCTAACAAGACTTTTTTTTCAAAGCATGCCTTAAACTGTGTAAGCTCAATGAAGGTGAGCAACTTGCCTTTTCTTTTCTGGAAACTACAGTGGATCAATAATACATCTTTGAAGCAAACAGCATTAAAAATGCCCACAGAAAGAATTAAAGCAATTGGTGCAAAAGAGAGGCATTATCAATACACTTGGGGAGTTTCTGAAATATAGGAAACTTGCTCCTAAAATAAAGGAAACTTGCTCATTAACCAGAAAGACTGGACAGTCATACTCAGGGGGGAGATTCTATTTGTCATCCTCATTCCCAGAAGTTCCAAGCAAGTTCAAAAACATTTCAATGTCTCAGTTCTCTGCAAAAAAAAAGGGTGTTGGTGATGCAAAYAGCAGCACTCAACACTGATTCCCAGAAGGAAGAAGATATTAAAATGCTTTTTAACAGAAGCAATAGGTGTTGGCAGACCTTACTGCTGGTTCTTTACTTCATTTCTATTCACGTAAAAGAAAATCCAACAAGCAGAAGCTGCATCAGTTTACCCAGCAGTGAAATCCAAACCATTTCAAACTCACCTGAGTAATTTCAGCTGCAGGTGYCCCTTTGGTGGCATTGGCAGTGGAGGGTGAAGTTGCCTTTTTCCTCTCAGTGTTTCGGGTAGGGGAAGGCTTGTAGGGAGATTTKAGAGGACTGGCTGGTGCTACACGAGGACAGATATGGAATACTAAAGAGTTATAGTACAACAGCAAGAGCAAAAGGGAGTACAGATAGAGGAAATAAAGGAGGGGAGAAAATAGCATACTTTTATGTTATATTGTTACTTTTATGTTATAAAAAACACTTCAAAACTATCACATATTACACATTCAACCTGATCCCATGTTTATTAAAAATGTCTCAACAGAAACATTTTATAGGATTTAAAAAAAAAAAATCTCTAAAATATTGCTCTGTTACTCATATACCTTCTGAATCACCTGACTAATACTGTGACTCTTTTTTCTTCTACAAGTCCAGCTTCTTTTGCATATTATAAAAAGAGTAAGCAGTTAATTCTAGCTGGGTGACTTTTGAACACATACTGCAAAACAGGAAAGGTGACAAGAAGCACAGGGAGTTTTGCTTTGTCTTTTTTAAAGCCTAAGCATGCAAAGGTGCCTAAATACCTTAATTACCTCCAAATACTACTTAATTAAAAAAAAAACTAACAAAAAAAACCCCAAACATAAACTAAATGCTGCTGTAGGTATTTCAGTTATTGTTATTTGAGGGAGACATCAATTTGGGTGTGACACATGCATTACAGCTTCCAGGGCAACTCTTTTACTTGCAATATGAACAGGATTTTTAAAAAATATTTTACTCCTGATTCTGTTCATATTGCCTTCTCAGATGAAACTTTCACATACATATAGAACAATCAACAGAGTATATGTTTTATAAATAAGACAGACACTAATTGCAATCAAATGACAGAATATTTCCAATTTTAATCAACTAAAGTCAGGAAGGATACTGACTTTGAAAAAGCAATAATTATGCACTAAAGTAAAGAAAGTCACATTCCCTGTTTTTTTATTGGAGGCAGCCCTAATAATTTTTTTTTATGAAGCCTTTTTATATGCTTTAAAGTTTAACTGGACCTTTCTATTCTTTGACCCACTTTCCAKGCAGTTGGCATAAGGTCACTGAATATTAAGGAAAATACTGAGAAACTTAAAAGCTGCCTAAGATAATTCTTTTTACTTTAACTGTTAAAAGAATTAATTGTGTCCAGTAAAAACTGTTTGCCTGAMTACTTTGACTTGGAGTGACATTAATAATGTGCTGTTACAGAGAAATTGAGGCTCCTCATTTCTAAGCTTACAGAAAATGMAGTAGCAGAGCAATTTTGACCTCAGTATAACAACAGAAGGCACAGTAGGAGCTCTTGGAAATTAAAAAACCTCTTCCCTGTTCAGGGAGGTATTTCTGTGGGGGAAGTACATAAAAAATGGGAGATTTCCCTCAACTATTTTGCTGGGAATCACTGATAAAATGTCAAGGGCCACTCTCAGATTGTTGTTTGCAACCTGTGCCTTGTGAGACAATGACAGGAGGATGCTCCTTCCAACAGCTGCTCCCAAAACAGCTCCCCTGTTTTAGCTCAGTGAAAAAAGCAGCCTGCAGAACAAATTGTACCCTTGTCAGACATGCCAGGGTGCTACTTTAAAGATCCTGTGATGAAGAGATATAAACCTGAGAGTTTATAAACAAAATGAGTGAGGAAGGACAAAAATCATCCTTATTGATTTCTTTGATATCAAATACAAGACAGAAGACATCATCCATAGGTGCCATCAGCAAYCCAGCTCAAAATCTTAAGCAGAATGCACTGATCTAATTTTGAGCTGGGTTTTGCTCACTCTTGGCAGTAGTTGATCCCTGAGCAGTAAGCAAACTGGGAACTTTCTCTTTTTAATGACAACATTGCTGCTTCCAGTAGAAGCTGCTTTTAATGTAGAAACAAGGGAAGCAATTTTAGAGACAYTCAATATCAACATCCCTATGCACTGAACAAAGAAGAAATGCACAAGGGAAAGTAGATTTTACTTAGCAATTCATTTTTAAATAGCTTTGGATTAAAAGCACAAAAGTAGACAAACCTAAGCGTATTTTAACCAAGATGTGTGAAAACACYCATCAGAAAGATGATCAGTCTTGTACCATCTCAACAGTTACTCTTGAAARAGTTTCCTTTTGCAGACAGGCATTTGGATGTGCACTTTGGGGTGCTTTTTTTGTTTGTTCTATTAAAAGTAAGAAGGGTTGTTAAAATTTTGTTTCAGCCAATGCTATGACCAGGAACAGCTTTATGAACAGAAACTACTCAAAGTCAARCACTTGCCTAAGTATTAGCAGGACTGGAAACATTATTTTTGTAGATGTTTGCAAAATAATGATTTTATTAGACTACCCTCTACACATAGGTATGGTAAGTAATCATCCCTTAATCATCCCTTAAAGATCAATAATTTCTGGAACCTTCCTATCAATACTCTGTTTTTCCTTCTAAGTAAGTGTAATTTCATGTGTGTATGTACACCTATATATATACATATATAAGACACACACAGTCTCACAGTTAAAGGCAAAAGGATATTTAACAGTAGGAACTGGAACCCTGTTAAAAATAATTAAAGCTCAGTGGTGCACTGGGATTTTTGTTCTATATACTATTTGGGTAAGACARGGCTGACATTAATAAATCAATCAGAGCCTCTGAGAGTTGTCATCTTTCTCTAAAAACCTGTTTCTTAAATAAATATATTCTTTTTTTAAAGTCTGCAGTTTTAACGATTATTTCTTTTTTTTTTTTCTAAAATAGATATTCAGAATAGCATAGCATAGACAAGATAATGTACTTTTCAAAGATTTTAAATACAATGCTATCTTAGTTCATCATTGATTTTGTACTATTCCTGTAAATTGTCATTTGCAGCTATACAAATGCATATCTCTCTGGTTTCAAAATGAGGAAGTCACATTTTTACCTGGAGTATTGTACTGCTCAGAAAGCATTAATGTACTTCTGCTTCTGGCTAAAGATGACTGTGTGGGAGTCAGCAGTCGAGAAACAAGAAAGTTTTCCATTGGACTAAGATGCATGCGGTGAGCTGAAGGATGGGAGCAAATAAAATAAAATTTAACATGCAAAGAAATAAAACAATGTTACATTAAAAGAACTGAAATTAAATTATGAAATGATTCAATGGAAAGACAAAAAAAAACCTTTGAAGTTTTTGAGATTTGAGATATTTGAAGATAATTTTCATTCCCTCTGAAAAAAACTTCTAATTCCTCAATTGTTTTAAGTTTTCCACCTGTACAATACACAGGGTAAGGTTAAGATTGTGTTGTATTTTGTTTTTACTCAGGGGCATGTTCTATTCTGCAAAATGGTTGCTTTCATGACTCAGCATGAAAAAGGTTTGTCTCCTTCCCCTGTAGGAAAGGTAAAACACTTGGTAGAAGAGCACAGCTGCTCACTAATGTTCCAACCATCCTGGGACTGCATTTAAAATCTGCCATCTCACCACCTTATGTAAGGCTTATTTATACAATGTGCCTGCATTACTTCCTGCTCCATAAATATCAGTGTCAACTATATCATATTTATAGATGTTCCTATTACATGTACATACAGCCATCTGTCATAATAACCTCAAAGCTACTGATGTGCTCTCCTTAAGCAATTCAAAAATTAAAATCAGTTTACTTACTCTTTTTCATTCTAGAAATAAGCCTTTATAATAATTTATTTCAGTAAATATATTTTTTTTCCTATTAGATGTTAAAAAATGGGGTMGAAGGAAAAAAAGAAAACACAAAAAAAAACTAAAAAGGAATCCAAAGAGTTCACAGTGAGATAAACCCTTCAGTCCTCTTTTGTAATGTTTAGCAACCACTAATCCTACAAGATGATCATCTTTTCCTGAGTCTCTCAAGGATCAGATTTCATAAGAAATGAAAGGGCTCTACAGCTCTGGTCCCCAGATTGAGGTCTCCCAGGTGGCTCACTGGAGGTACCCCTGCCCACGGTACATCCCATAGCTATTGTCAAGCCACACATTTGCTTTGCTTGTTATTCCTTCTTTTGCTAGAAATTCACAACCAGTACAGTTATAGGAAACTGCTGCAGTCACAGCAATTCCAACCCTGTTTGCTGGAGTACCAAAAATTGAAAAAAATCAGTAAAAAACCCATAGCATTTGTGGCTGGACTGTGATCTCCAGCMCGRCAGCACTTGGGACAAGCTGCAGAAYGCAKCATTAATACAAAATCTCTCAAATTCTTGAGTTCCTTTGAATACCAGAATAAGCAAAGCCCAAAGCTCCATGGGCCAGCAGTGTTTAAGCAGAAGGAGAGGTGCAGCTTTCACTTGCCTCTGTCAGGGGAATGGGTTATGGCCACGGTGGAGGACGAGAGGCGTTTACTGATTGGAGACTCCATTTGCTTGGGCAGRTTCATTGTAGAAGCTGAAAGTTTGTCACATGCTGCAGAGAAATGCATTGAAGATATTTGTATTCACACCACAGTGTTGATAAACTCCCAAATAAACCTCACATTTGTACTCGTGATGGCTGCTGATGGCAGAGCTGAATTAGACCTGAGATCTCTTTGTGCCTGCTGAAAACCAGCATCCTGTGACACATCTTGGGCATGCAACTTTTCTGCTTGTGAATTTAACATTCCAGTTCTATAACAGCCTATCTTTTATTCTGACAGTGGTAAATATCAGGTCTGAATGAGTGAAGCTATTCTGATACAAGATACTCAATACAAGTTAACCAAAGAAAACAAACTGCACACAGGACAACTCTGAACTCATTTTCATTCTCCCTCCCCTCYACCTTCAGTCTGGAAGAGCTTGGATTCACATCAGATATTACTYTAGTAAGAAAATGAAATAACCAACATTTGTGTGAGACCTCACTGTTTTAAGGACTGAGCTGGCATCAGCCATTTGGCTTTATTGCTCTGTGCTTGAGAAGAATTAAAAAAAAAAAGACAGCTCAGTTTTTTTGGTACATTTTTCTTCTAAAATACTGTGTTTGAGCACAGTATTGATTTCCTATCTTGGCATTTATTCAACTGAATGAAAGAGAAATGTTACTCAAGTATTACTACTGAGTACTAGTACCCAATGATCACTGAATTATGCTCAGAAGTAAAAACCGCAATGATCTGTCCCCGAAATTTGAATTTCATTTGTTTCAAAACCAAAAGTATTTTCAGCTAGAGATATGTATGTGTCTGTAAATCTGCACATCCTAAGTTACTGCATTCCCTGTTACATCCATCAAATCATTGTCTTAGTGRGGTTTCCAAGATTTGCCTCCATCTACTACAGTAAACAATGCAATTCACTCCATTTGTTTTTTTAAAAAAGCACATTTAATGCTGGTATGCTGCAAAACATCAGTTGCACAGGCAAATACCTTYACACATGAACAACAATCAGTAAAAAATTTGAATCTGTTTCCACAGAAATAATAGTTCTGTGGGATCATAGGCAGAAAAACAATTACTGTGAATTCTGCAGGAGTAATAGCCAAGCCTAACCCCTTCTTAGGAGGAAAAAAGGAACCTACTACTCAAAAGCATATGCTGTGTTTTCTTTTCAAAATGCCAAGTCCATTTGCAATCTAGATGAGAAATCCTATATCCAATCCATTTGT
>NW_026624442.1:50952-61322 GCF_030028575.1 Malurus melanocephalus
AGCATCACTGAAGTAGCCCCTCCAGTCCCACCCTACTACAAACCCATGGTACTCACAATCTGCACAATCTGATGCATTTTGCAGATCTGCAATGCAGGCAGTTCCACTCACCATCTCTGCCTCCTGAGCCTGCAGCCAGTGCTCCTCCCCACGACCATCTCTTSTGTTTCTGCTCCAGCTGCTGGCTGCGTTCAAGGGACCGGCGCATCATGGCTTCTAAACGCTCCTGAAAATTGGTACAAACAAATCTCAGTCACTCCTTTAGGGGTTCCTTCCCCTGCATCCCAAACCATGCTAAAAATACACTAAAAATCCACTAAAAATCCACTAAAAATCCACCCACGCCCTGTTGCTCCACGCAGGATGATTGCAGGAGGCTGCTGGCAGGAAAAGCAGAAGAACTGAATAAAGAAGGGATCAGAATGCACCCACCTCCAGATCTGGGGATCCTTTGTCTGCGAGGCACTGAGGTCACCCAGGCCTAAGTAAATAACACAGGTTGCATCACTGCCTAGCATCTGCTCCTGCTGCTGAGGCTGCTGCTGTGCTCCCGACTTAATTTGTATAAGAATAATGCTCGACAAGCATTAACTCCTTCTTGTCTATGCAGGCATCGGGATTTCTCCCCATCCCTTTCYGAGCTCGGTTCAATTGCTGCAATGCCAGTGGCTCCACCTAGTCACTCAGATAAATGATCACTTCAAACCCAAAGTAGGTTACTTTGCAGGATGCCCTACTTATTTATTTATTTTTACAAAAGCTCCCTCCTTTCTTCCACTATGTTTCTGAAGACCAGGCATTTAAGATCTGATTTTTTTTTCTCTGTGTATTTTTTTTAGTGCATGCCTGGATCATACTGTATCAAGATTGATTTTTCTCCCCCCACTATCCCCACATTCTTCTCCATGACTTAGGATTTCTACAATGGGGAAAAATAAAATTGATTTTTTTCCCTCCCCAAATCTTGCTCTACCTTTAACTTACAGCTAAGTATGGTCATTTTATTCCCTCTCCATCACCTTTTGACTCTCACTCAAAGACCTCCACTGAGTTTCATTCCCACCTCCTCCCTCTGCTAGTTTCTCAGTGATTTATTGTTGTGGCAATGATCCCTGCACCTTTTCTTTTCCTCCTTTCAAGCAGATAAAATGTGRTTCTTCCCCACCCACAGTTCCATCATCTAACAGCTTCTTCCCTTCCTCCTCCCAGCACCTCACAGGCATCTGGCAACCTCCTCACCCTCACATTTCAGCAGCCCAACCCCTCCTGTGAAAGATCCCTCTATTCTTGCTGCCTCCAGCTCCTGCCACGCTGAATTTTAGCCCTTTGATCCTGTTACTAATTTTGGTGCTAGTCCTTATTACCTTTGCTATGTCCTTCTGGTCTAGGATAAAACTCCTACACTTACCCACTTCAAACTGGATCTGGCAGGCTTCTGTGATTCCATCACACCCCTTCTGATTTTTATCAATCCCCTGCTCTACCTCCAATATCTTTTGGCAGTTCAGATCAATTGTGGAAYGTGGAAAACCCTTCATACATCTCTTGGGCAGATTTTCTCTCTCTGATTAAYGCCTTTGGCTTTCCTGTTGCCTTTTTCCGAGATATTTTACCAAAAAAAATCAGTCTTTGTTCAAGTACTGGTTTTGAGCCAGTTGTCTCTGGTGCAGATCCTTCAGCACATCAGACTAATATCAGGCACTTCCAGTAATCTTCATACTTTAATACACATAGGTGTAAACTTTGTGTTACCTTCCTGGTGTAAACTTTGTGTTACCTTCCTGGTGTTCTTCTCTTGCTCATTGACTTCCTACTGTCCTCTCATCATCTTCTGGTTATCTACAACATATTTTTACCTTTTCCACATTTTTGAAGAATCTCTTCTACTATCTTSACTTGCAGTAATTTATTTCTGAACTCATTTTTCCCACCTCATCCAACCCTGCTACAAGTTATCTATCAGTACCAACAGCAAGCCACAGCGGTTTTTAATCTTTAAGCTTCTTTCTCCTATTTTTATTAAAAATCCCTTGTGCTATAAAATATTCTATTACCCTCTTTASAAAGACTTTAATGAAAGGAAATTCTTTCATTCTCTGATTCCTAGCTCTCCTGTCCCTGTTACCTTTTGGCCAGGTGACCCACCCTGCTGTTGCAATTTCTGCTTTTCTGCAATYTTCCTTTCCCCCAATTTCTAATGAATATTGTTATACATTAATAAAAAAGGATAATATTAAAATAGTCAAATTTCAATTATCTGGGTGATTTATTTCTGTTTGCTGTTTTGTTTGGGTTTTTTTAAAATGATGCTTGGAGTAAGGATGAGCAATATTCTATAGTTTGCAAACCACAGAATACACTTACACCACCAACTATCAAAGTCTTGTTTCAACAATAAAATGCACAGTGAAACAGATTAAAGAAATAAAATGCCTTTTCATACACATTTGAAAGCCCATCCTACCTACAATCTGAGACTGAAATCTTCAGTTATATTATTTAGAGAGGATCATTCCTTTTCATTTGCAAAGAGCTTTTCATTAAAGCCCTATAGAATATAATTATTAAAAATCATGAAACCTCTGCAGACACAGGTTAGATAAAGAACAATATGAAGGCTGCCTTTCACAAAGAAAGAACAGCCATTAAAAAACATTTTAAACTGGCACAAAATTAAAAAGAAAATAATAAGACATAAGGAAGCATAGCATGCTTCCTCATACATAAATAATTTGTTCCATGATGAAAACTAAACCACAAGACAAAGCTTTCCTTCATCAGCAAACAATGTGAAAAACCCTTCCAGTCTATGTTGTAGATGAAGCACCTTGTTGAAAACATCTCAAACTGCCCATGTGATCTCATTTGGGAACTCTTAACAGCCACAGATAGAGGAAACAATGTCTGCTCTCAAGATATAGTGAGTTTTCACACAAAAAAAACCTTATAAAGCACAAACACTGCATGCTGGTTAAATTAAGAATGAATAAAAACATAAAAGAGAGCCATCTACTGCTGGTATCTAAAATATACATTACTTTCCAAAATCCAGTTATACATGCAGGTCTTCCTCAGCTTGAGCAACAGAAAAAAACATTTGTACTATCTAAATTAAAAACAACCAAAAGTCCACCCCTTCAAAACTCATTTGTGAGAAATAATTGGGACTAAGTACCTTCATTTTTTCTGTGTAAAATATAACACAGATGTGATGAGAAAAAAAAAAAATTTCAAGTACTATGACTTAAAAAGAATTGTGCAAGCAATTCTAAACAAATCTCCTCATATCTACAACACAAACATCTACGAGAACCCAAAACCAACTCTTCCTATTCATTTTATGTACAGCATTGCATGCAAGTAGCTCACTGTTCCCTGACATTTCCAGTTGGCTTCATCTTTGGAGAGGTGTACAGTAAATAATTAAAGCTATAAAATCTTGTGAGCTTTTCACTCTCTGCATGTATTTTTTAACAAATGTAACAATTAGAGCACATTCACCAAAACTATTTTTTCCCAATAATAACCTGTGTTACAGGTTATCTATTTACAAGGTATTCCAAGTCACATGAAAGTTCAAGACAGGAAAAGGGAGAAAAAWTATTTTAGCTGAAAAAGGATKAGCTTAACTTCCAGYTCCCTGTTAAAAGAAAAYTGTAAATTTTCTTTAAAGAAAGAACAACATGCTGCTTTCCTCAAGGCTCAAGAACTGCTTTTACTAAAAGAAGTGGGCACCTTTAAAAGTATACAAAGGAAAGGGCAGTGATACTAAAGACCTCTGTGGATAAAAAAAATGCAGCCAATGTAAACAGAATAATTTCTAAACATTATGTATTCAGTTCCTCCTGAAGAATCAGACACACWTCCAGTGTGCTCTGCAACAAGCTCCAGCTGCCCCAAAGAATTCTGACAGAATACCTTGATCTCTACCAAGAGAGACTTTAAAACCAAATTTCTTATCTGGCATTGTAGAGGGGGAAAAGTAAGCAAAATAAATGGAATTTTAGCCACCTCTTAAAGAAGTCCTTTGTAAGCAAAATTCAAGCAAAATAGGAGCCAGCAAGCCCCCACCAGTTTGTTAAGAGCCATTCCCCTCTCTCAAACTCTTACAAATGCAACAACAACATTTTGGAGAGAGAAATTTATATAACCTGCTCCTATCACAAATACACAATAATTTCTGCTGTGTTAAATAAAACAAGGAAAAATAACTCAAAGAAAATATAAAGGATGACCAACAAGGCAGGGAACAAGGAAGAAAATTTCAAGTTGTCATTTCAGATACCTGATGAGCAAGTCAAATGGGTGATCCAGTCCTCAGCCAGAGTAAACCATTTGTAAAAGAACAAACACTGAGAGATGCTGCACCCCCTGCATCCCTGGTGCAGGAAATCCATGTTCAAAGCTCTTTTAGTAAAGATGATCTCAAATGGACAGAATGACTCACAAGCAGTGAGTAACTTGCAATGCCCAGGGAGCTGCAAGTTCATCACCATCCTTACTCAAACCTCCACTGTTACTATGCATGCAGTTTGAGATGGGTGCAAGCTCTGATTTTGAAACTTAGCTAATTATTGTGTATGATTGAGGCTTGAGAAAAGAAAGAAATGTTAATAGTCTATATATAAAAAAAAAATATTGCATCCTTGAGAAAAGCGTATTAAAATGTAGAATTAATAACGCAAGTTGCTAAAAATTATAAGCATTACTAATACTGTAACTTTTACAAACTCACCAATTATATTCTAATTGCTAATTAAACAGCTGTCTCTTAACCAATGTATGTTTRACACAAATGTATACTCTAATTACTAAAGTAAATAAAAGAAGCTTGTSCCAYAATAAAGTCCTTCTTTCTCTCTGTTTTTTTCACCCACTTTCTACACCTCTCTGTCCCAATTCTCAGTACATGGATTAGGAGGTTTTTGTACTTGCCCCTTCCCCTTACAACCCTCACAAAGGGAATTGATTTCACTTTAATAGCTTTGAAAGGTTTGAAAGGTTATTACAGCATGAAATGCTGGGGAAGGAGTACATGACACAGGAGAGAAACCTCCCACCCTTTGTTTCTGCTTTTTCCCACTTTCCTTAGAATTAGAAAGAAACTACATGACCAAATATTTTAAAATTAATTCTCAGCCATTACAGAGAAGTCACAATAAGTATGTTAAAGTTGAACAACAAATGACAGGATATAATAATCTCTTCAAGTTAAAGTGAAGAACCAAACCAAAAATTCAATGAACTGTATGTTATTCTGAAATCATGCAGAAGTGTTTCACCTGCAAAGTTATTTGAATGAAAGGGTGGGGGACAGAAAAAAGGAAGTTAAGAATTGTGCATTTTTAAAGCTTTTTTATCTAGGAACTGGGGAAATATTTTCATTTGGCTTTTTTTTTTTTTTAAACCATTGCCCTCTTTTTCAAAAACCATTAATTCTTTATCAGTTGCGGGTAGCGTTCTCTACATAATGTCATGCAGAGATATACATACACACGCTGCATTCAGAGAGCTGTACCAGAAATTGGACTCACTAGAGCAAAAAAAGAACCTTAAATGATCTCAGCAGGGAGCACAGAAGAGAGGAAGGGTATGAAGATGCTTAAAAATATGTGAGTAATTCTGTTCTATGCTAGAATTTGAAAAYAGCCCAGATTCTTCACTGCTTTAAGTASAAATTTTTGAATTTCTGTCRYCAAGGAAAAACGAAAGAACACATTYTCACAAATATTATTTCTGTTTCATGGACAGTAAACAGAACAGTAAGAAAAATCTTTCCCTTTTTGGAAACACTCATCTTTAAAGAGTTCCTTCCAGAAAGCTGGTGYTTTATATTTGACAATCAGAGTCCCAGATATGTTAGCAATAGTAGATGACTACTCCAGGAGATCAGACAAGAATTTTAAACAATTGCTTTGCAAAGTGTTTTTGATGTACAAAGGCTACTTAGAGCTGTRGTGATGGGGTTTGCAGTAATTGCTCCCATCTCCACTCATTTCATGCACGTCGATATTCAGCCACGTTTAATGCTGCCCTCCATCTCCCAGTGGACTTTACCTCCTCCTCTTTAAGCTTTTGTCTCCGTTTTTCTTCAACAGCTGCTCTCTTCTGCTCCTCTCTCTGTCTCTGCTCCTCCAGTCTTCTCCATCGCTCCTCCATTTGTTTTTCATATTGAAGTTTTGCTCTTCTCTCCTTCTCCAGTATCTGCTGTTCCCTAGCAGCTTGCACAGAGAAAAAGGTGCCTTTCACTTCATGCAAATTTGCTTCTGCTTTAAAATTATTTRATAACATSAAACAATAGTGTAAAACAACAAATRCAACTACACAGGGTTTTAGTCCACTGAGATTAAAAATATAGTGCACTGAAGTGCTGAAATGGTTAGTAAATCTAAGTGATTTGYCAACAGATAGGGAAGCCCTTGTACYTMTATAGGTGTCAGTTTGTACCCCTTACCTGTGCAGAAACAGTGTACAGAATAGTTTAACAATTTTTTTTCTGTATGTTCCAAACCCCTCTGAAGCTTAAAGCCAAATTGTTTTTTCAGACATACTGTTCCTAGCAAGCTTKGAAGGAAATCAGGCATATATTTTGAAGCAAAAGCCTTTGGGATTTCTTTAWAAGTGTGCTTTTTGTTATGGAGATGTCTTCAAAATAGCTACAGGTAAACAACATATGCTGAGTTTTCTATGAAGTTTTGAAAAGATATCATTCAGCTCACGATTTGGTGCTATATCTTTGCCCACTTCTGGTTCTTCACATAAAAAAAAAATACTTCTGTTATTGAGGGTTTGCCCAGCTGTGTATTCCAACTGGAGCAATAATCTTCACAGGACATTACCCTGMTGTTACAGAAATTCAGATTACAACAATACATATTGGACTGTTGCTTCAGGTGTACATAGGAGAACAAGTAGCAGGAGTTGATGTGGCAAATTATAAGGAAAAATCCATTTCCCATGCAAGTGTATTCCATAAAAAGGCAGGAAAGAGGAGGTCAGTAAGCATGCCTACATACTCACAAGCCTGTAGTGTCACATACCAACACACACACACAGCCAAAACCAGGAATATTACCAGGCATATTACCAGGCTAAGAACTTGAAAGGCAGGGAAAGCCAGAATTAACAGTTTGTACMAGAGCTAGTCCTTCTTCCTGCTCACTTACTCAGCCTCACCGTGTTTCCTCAGTTCCTGTTTCCTTGTACAGCACATTGTCACCCTTTTAACTCTCTCACATTATCATCCCATCATTCCTAGGCTCCTGTCCAGCCATCCCAAATCCCTCTTCCCACATCAGCCTTTTCCCCTCAGTTCCTGCCCCAAGGTTGTGACTTCCAGTCCCTCTTAGCCCCACTCCATCCTTACACTCTTGGATTAAAGCCAGATCCTTCCAACACCCAGATCCTTCCAACACCCAGATCCTTCCAACACCCAGATCCTTTTCCATTTCCTTCCCTTGAACACAGAATCCTTCTACAATACAACACTTCTTCCTCAAATCCAGCCTGCTTTGCAGAACATCTTCCAGCTTATTCTTGTCAGAAATAGAACTCATATTGTCTTCCCTTTTTGCCTTAGGAAAATCCACCCATTTTCCCCACTCAGACAGGGGTGTGTCAGTGATGCAGTGAGCCTGGACTAAATGCATCAAGAGTCAGATTTGTCAAATACCTCAGAAACAGTGGACAAAATGTGACCAGGCATTAATTGTTCCCAACTGCTAGCCACATCAAGTAGAGCAGGTGAAAAAAGCATGCTGGAGTTCATAAAAACCAAAAAATAAAGTGAGGTGTCCAGAAATTGTGCTAAGATTACCTTATGAGTAAGTAGGTGAAACCTGGGACTGATTCTGGACAGAGAAGTAAACAATTCTGTCATCATGGACACACATAYAATTCTTGTTGCTTAATTTAGGGATGCTAAACCACTGGTTAATGAGCTTTGGTTTGGGTGAAAAAATTACTTCATATTGCTACTTAGTACCTGCTGACTGCTTAAAGGCCTGACCTTATGGGGAATACACTGCTTTTTTCCTGAATTTCTAAAGGAAAACGTGTCCCAGTCAAACTGTCACCAAAATCCAAAGTTCCCCATTACAAAAATGGTTTTAATCTTACAGAAATATGTTTCCAGGAGGTACATATGATGCCTGGGAGAAAACTGCAGACACCACCTCCCAAATCCTCTGGGTTAACCACTCCCAAATTCTCCAGGTTTCAGTTTCCTTCTCGTCTCTTCTGCTCCAAGTCTTTTCCAATCTAATCATCACATCACTTTCTTGGCAACCAGAAAAGAAGGGATAATCAGGAGACAAGAAGAGACAGCCTAACTGAGTATCCTGGAATAGAATTAAGTCTCTGATAGACAGAARCTAGGGGAAGTTTAAGTGCTGAAGAGCAGCAGATTTTCACCAGAAATACCAAAAGGGATCTTGCTGACCAAGCCCATGGTAGTGGAAAATGCCAAATAACTGCTCTAAAGCCCCAGACTTTGTCAGGAAATGGTCAATTTGTTTATTTAATGCAAGAAAAACAGTATTTTCCTATGTTTTTTTTTGACAGGTGCCCATACTGGTTTAGCTGACATTTCATCAAAATACATGCTTATAGTAAATTTTACAAAAATCATAAAACATTGACAATTCCTTCTGCTAGGTATTGTCAGGTAATCTCTAGGAACAGTGCTACTGACCTTTCCTGTCATTACAATGAGGAAAAGTGAACTGTTTGATATTTTTTATACACATAGAGATAYAGAAAGTCCAAACCAATGTTGAAAAGTTAATTTTATTCATGTATGCATATATATATATTTMTTTTAACTGTGTATACACACACTCCCCTTAAATATATATTTATACTTTTAACATATGTATTTTACAATTCTCTCAACATTTCCCTGCTTATGTTAATAGATTAAAAAGAACTGATTACTTAAAAAACATCTGAAATCACTGTTATCACTTATGTTATTCAGGAACTGAATAATATTTTTTATCATTCTCTTGAAGGATTAACCATTTTACAACTTTCAGAAAAGTACATGCTTTAACGCTGTACTTAACAACTCTACTCTGTATTTTAATATGGCTAAAACAGAACAGATTAAGGTTGCTTTACCAAATCATCCTACATATTATTCTGAGTATTATTCAAGGCTTATTTTGTWTTTTTACAAACCAGAATTGTAACAGCAGTAACCTGAAAACAAACCTATATAAAAAAGCACACAAATCAAAGAAGAGAGTCAACTTGTAAATATATAATATKAAATATTTGACTGCAAATTGAGACAGATTATTTTTTATAATTTAACTTAAAAGAAGTAATAGAAGATGAGAAACAGACTGAACTAYAAGATTTAAAATTCAGAACAGAAAAACTGTTACGTTGGTTAGTTAAGCCTATTAAAACATATATATAAATAATAGATACATGTCCTGACAACTTACCAAGGTATTTCTCCCTTTCTTCTCTTCTTTCCTTTGCCAGTCTTTGYCTTTCATCAGTTTTTAGAAATCCATCAATAGCTGAAGAGACAGGGAAGGAAAAAAGAGTGTCTTAAAAACCTGTTAGCAAAACTGAAGATGCATCCAAAAGAACTTTGAAAAATCCATCAAAACAAAATCATAACTACTGCATTTAACAACTCTAACAACAAAACCAATTTTGCCCTTGTATGTGGGTGGGTTAAGGAGCTGGGATTTGGGTACCTCTTGAGCACAGTCTCCCACCTACAGCTGAACTCCAGCTCCTAAGAGCAAATGCCTGACTGCTCTTCTCAGTGCAAACAAGCATGATGTTAGTGCTCTTTTCAGAACTTGAAACTTCATTGGGAAAACTGTAAGGATGTCATTCATAAGTTCATTTTAATTTTTTTTTTTCTAGAAAGAAAAGCAGTAAACATGTCCCAGCCTTCATATTTCTGGCTTAGCACAGCCCCTTTGGTCACTCAGTACCAGCTCATTTCCACAGCCAGCAATTACTGCTGCAAAAGGCTACAGCCCTCCTGCCCTCTTTTCCAGGCAGGAAACACTTTGCTGTTGAAACACTCCTCCTGGAGCTGGTATCTGAAAGAAGGACACTTATTTGGGAGGAGGTTTGCCTAAGGGTGTTCAGTACCTGGGTCCAGACAGCCCAGTCAGTTCTTTGTACAGCATGGGCAGCTAGAAAGCCCAGCTCAAGGAGGGAGGAAAGCAGAGTGTGACATAGCAGGTGTGTCCTTGGGTCACCTGCCTGCATGTCCTGGAGCAAGGAGCTGCCAGGGCCTGGACAGAGCATCCAGAGGATGGGATCCTCTCAACACAGCTGCCAGGGCCCTGACAGAGCATCCAGAGGATGGGATCCTCTCAACACAGCTGCCAGGACCT
>NW_026624442.1:61914-64843 GCF_030028575.1 Malurus melanocephalus
CAAACAGCCATGGTGTAGCACAGCACACTTTACAGCCTTTGCAATCATTATCTGGGCTCCCTACTGAGTAACTCAATTATAATTAAGTCCTTTTCCTTTTACTCTGAGAACTGCACTTGTTAATTTTATCAGATAAATACAAATGGAAAAATTACGCTGACCGTAATCCCAATTAGATTCCTGGAAAATCACTTGCAGGTTCCTTTCCAAAGGCATCCTGGCTGTGGGAACAAGGGTTTTGCATAGGAAGTGCCCTTCTATGAAATGCACTGTACTGTTGTAGGAAGTGCCCTTCTATGAAATGCACTGTACTGTTGAGTTGGGTCTGACTGAGGTAAAGCTCAAGCCTTTCCAGTGCTGTGCTTTGCATGAGTGTTGGACAGGAGTTGATAACAGAGCAGTGTTTTGGCTATTGCCAAGCAGCGCTTTCCCTCTGACATTCCTTCCCCCTCAAAGTGTGTAAAATCCTGGGAGGGACATGACTGGGCCAGCTGACCCAAAACAACCAAAGGGATATTCCACACCATATGACATCAGCTCAGATATGTAAGCGAGGAGAGAGAGGAAAAGGGGGGACATTCATGAGTTTTCAATGTTTGCCTTCCGGAGCAACCACTACGCGTGCTGARGCCCTGCTTCCCGGGAAGTGCCCGAACAACGCTGCTAATGGGAAGTAGAGATTGATTTCTTTTTTCTTCCTTTAGCTTTTGCATGTGCAAGTCTTTGCTTATATTTTGCCATCTTACTTCCCCCTGTCTCAGAGGGAAAGGGAGTGATAGGGAGACCTAGTGGGTACTGGCATCAGCCAGGGTCAACCCACAACAACTGTAGAAGGCTGAAAGCCACCTCGGTGGCCCGGGTGACAAAAGCAGGTCTCAGCTGTCCCCCACAACAGTAACAGCTGCTTTCCTCAAGCAGCACCTTCAAAGACCATCTCTAATCCTCCCCAGACTGTGACTACCTGAAGGCAGCCAGGGCTTTGGAAAATGGTGATTATAGCTCCCAACTGGTTAATTACAACTAAATTCGTGGGTCAAATACATGTTTATTTATTTATTACTGAAGACTCATCCTACTTCATATTAGTCCACTTGTTTGCTTGCTTGGCTGACATTTATTTTCAGTAAAGCAACCATGGCAAAGGTTTGTAGCTGCTTTGAAGTGCTCAGATTCTGTTGTCAGCATAGGTCTGTTACTGCTCCAATGGGAAGTTTTTCAGTGGTCTTGAAGTCAAACCAACATGAGACCTACAACTCAGGCTAGAAGCAGGAGAGGAATGTGAAATTCAAATTGGATCAAGAGCCCAAAGACAGAAGGCTGAGCCTGGGAACAAGGACGCTGGAGAAAGAGGGACAAGTTAAGATCTTCTGTGGCAAAGAATCTAAATCAGAGGGAGAGGTGGAACCTAAAGTACAGAAACTACAACGGGGATAAGGACAGGAGAGGAACAGCAAGAGAGTTCATGTCCGTGGTTTGTGTTCACAAAAAACTGCACTGATTCTCATCACTCTCCTGCTTACAGCAACCACTTCTGAAACTCATCAGCAAAAATACATCCCATTATATGTATTAGTAAAATTACAGCTAACTCATGTCCACTTTGATTGCTTCATGAACACAAGTAGTAGAAATGGATCTAGAAGCCTTGCTCACAACTGCCATTGCTATCCAAAGCTGATGCACAATTTTTTCAGGCTGCCTTTCTCAAGCATTTTAATATCTCAACCCTATTCAGAAAATACTAAAAGATTATTAAGGCTGTAATGTCACATACATAGGAAATGTATCCAAATTGAAATACTCTGTACAATCTTTATTTTGCCTGCTCTTACATATGTATTACATCTTTTTTTCCCTTTAGGTCACTTTGCTTATTCATTCAGTGCATAAGAGTTGAAAAAAGTTCAAAGTTATTATTATGTCTTGCCTCATTTCTTTCTGAAACTGAAAAGTAGACCTGAAGCCTTTTTGGAGAACAGCACTCCAGACTTGGCTGTGTCACAGGTGAAACTACAAATGCATGGAATTAGTGCTCATTACATATGTAATATAGCAACATGCAAAAAAAAAAACAACCCAATAACAAAACAGTGGAGGAAAACTGCCTTCTAATACATCAAACACAAGATGGCAAGAGTAGCCTTGAAATAGCACAGGCACCCTCAAAACCAGCATTTCTTAACTCAAATACCTGACTTTGCAAATCAGCCTGCCTGCCAAAAATCAGAAATTTGCTATCCTTTAGAAAGTAAATACAGTCTGAAGGACAGAATAACTGATCCCTCAGGGATAGCTTGTGCCTTGGGATGATTTTCAGAGACTAAAACTACCGTACTTAATGCGTTTTCMTATAATACACACTATAAATGCAATGGGAACAGCAGATACCTGTGGCAAGAAATTTCAATAATGACAGGAATTCCAATTCCGTTTGGCAGAGCAGAGTGCAAGCAGCGAGCTGGCACAGGTAACTATCCCTAAATAGAGTAGGATAATAGGGGAACAGGGAATAGGGTAAGGATATCCCTGTCCCGTGAGGGCTGGCACAGGTAACTTTATCCCTAAATAGAGTGGGGTAATTAATAGGGTAACAGGGAATAGGGTAAGGACATCTCTGTCCCGTAACAGAGAACTGCCAGCAGAGGGCTGGCACAGGTAACTCTGTCCCTAAATAGAGTAGGGTAATTAACAGGGTAATTAATAGGGTAACAGGGAATAGGGTAAGGACAGCCCTGTCCCGTAACAGAGGGCTGGCACAGGTAACTCTGTCCCTACATAGAGTAGGGTAATTAATAGGGTAACAGGGAATAGGGTAAGGACATCCCTGTCCCATAACAGAGGGCTGGCACAGGTAACTCTGTCCCTACATAGAGTAGGGTAATTAATAGGGTAACAGGGAATAGGGTAAGGACATCCCTGTCCTGTAACA
>NW_026624442.1:64993-68995 GCF_030028575.1 Malurus melanocephalus
GCCAGCAGAGGGCTGGCACAGGTAACTCTGTCCCTAAATAGAGTAGGGTAATTAATAGGGTAATTAATAGGGTAACAGGGACTAGGGTAAGGACAGCCCTGYCCCATAACAGYGATGTGCCAGCAGAGGGCAGGACAAGGCCTGAATGAACAGCAAAAACCCGCGGTAAAATCGCTCTCACTGAGCTGTGTGTGACCTGGGGTTAAGTCTGTGYACGCAGCTTTATCCTGAGCCTTCCTCATATTTCCAGCTAAGCCTCTGATCCCTCACTTAGAGAGGCACGTAACAGCTAACAACATGGTTAAGAGTCAGGATGGAAATGTTCTTCTGCCAACCASAGTAACTAATACCAGGGGATACTGGCAGAAAATTCTCTAATAAACCTTTATTCTCAGATTTGTAGAGGAATAACAAAACTGCTCAGAAAAAAACCCCAGATTTTACTCTTAWGAGGTGCACACACACGAACTGCTGYTACTTTCTACKTTATCTSCCAGCCCTCCCCAAAAGCCCCCTTTCCACAGAATCCCCAATCTCCCAGGCATGCACTTAGGCACTGGGCTAATTCCTTGAGATTGTGCCTCATTTTTTGATTGAGGAGGGCCAGCTGTTCCTCTGGGACTTTGTTACAACGAGCATTTCTAAAGAAAAAGGCAATAATATAAAACCAGTTCAAATGCAGCAGCAGCAATAACAGAACAGCTCATGCTGCAGGATTCCTTCAGTACTGTCACGTTACTTGAAAATAAACACAGAAATAAAAACCAACATGCTAATCACTGCTTCCACCCTTTTTCATGGGCAAGGTAAACCTWTTGAGAGTGGTGAAACAGTGCCAGATCATGAGCACACACACGGTTCTGCTCCACATACTGCTTGTGAAAGCCTCTTGGTAGTTGCTCAAGACAGAGGAAGGCTGTCCTCTCCTGATGAGACACAAGGCAAGCTCTGTCTTTTGAAATCCATATCCTGTTTCTGGTGAGAAAACAAGTACTCAAGCAGGACAATCAGGTTATTGGAAGCTGAGACTACATTTCAAAAGGACCAACAGGCCACTTGGGCATATCCTCTCCTGAAATTCACACCTGAGTAATTGTGAGCAGGTAATGTCTCTATTCAGTTTTATCTTTTTTTCTACTTTGTTGTTGAACCCACACCCCCTTCTGTCCTCTCTAATACCCCATGATATTTGGTTTCAAATATATATTTATACACAGCAGAATTTATATTTTATACACACTGAAGCCCTTGTCAGGCATYCTGACACAAGAAAAGGCAGCTGGGTGTCTGACAGTGTCCCACACACTTTGGCTATGACCACATTCAGCACATTCAGACCTTTGTCCATTCTATTTGACATCATCCAACACTTTCAGACCTTTGCCACAGAATGTGTCATGTACCACTGATGTTGCTGCATGAGTGAAATTCCTGCTTTGGATGAAGCTCTGCCCATGGGACCAGACAAGCCTGACACACCACTGCACTTACACCCACTGTTCTGCTGGCAAACTCTTGTTTCAAATAATATAAATATCTATAAAATAAAGCTTTTGCTCCCTAAAAACTTGCTTTCTCTCCCTCAAGACTATTGTTTGAGGAAATAATAATATTGAGGCAATAATGRATACTTTTTCCACCTGTCACCACTTTCCCTTGGCTACTACTGAATGAAGAAATGTTCAACTTTTCAACTATCAACCATATTTTGAGGAGGAAAAAAGTTACAAAACTGCATATGACTGTACCTGGATGACACTTTCAATAAGCAAAAGGCACTTTTCCTAAATTTTAATTATTATTTAACCGAGAGGCTTTCATGTAGAGGCAACATGCAAACATCACAAAGGCTTTTTAGGTATATTTAGTAATATTAAAAGGATTGTCATCCTTTTTGATAATTGTCTTTCTCTACATTTTCTTTAATTAGAAAAAGCTCTTTATTCAATTGCATTCAAAAATCTGAACACAAATTAAGAATTTTTCCAGTTTCACCTACTTCTTTTTATGTTTGCCAGGCTGGATTTCAAATAGAACCAGCAAAGAAAAAGGAGCATTTTCCATTATGTCTAATTAAAATACCAGGATGGCTATCTTTTKTTAATTACTTCATCCACTTACAATCTTTATAAAGACAAACAGTTGCCAAACACAGTGACATTTCAGAACCCCAGGCTAATTGTCAGAGAGGTGGCCTGGCAGATAGAACAGAGAAGCTGTCAGGGACAGAATGCTCTGGTTAAACATCTAGGACACCTCCYTTATGCTCCTGGTCCCCAGATTTTCAAATTATCCATTTCAATCAAGATCTTCGGCTGTAAACTATACCTGCACAAAGACTGCAGTAGCAAAAAATATCCTACTGGTATGTTTATTTAAGTTCAGGGTGAAATTGCTCCAAAATGCTGCACAAATAACCTTGAAATGATTCATAGTGTGTTCATATATATTAAAACAAATATTTTAATTACTGCATGGGGAGGGAAAAAATGCTAAAATATAAATGGCAGATCATCTCAGTTTCACAATCAGTAACAGGGGWTTGTGTACAAATGTGTGTGCAGCCCTTAACAGTGCCCCAAGGAGACTCCACTATCAGGCAGACACAGATGCACCTTGAGAGCACTCAGAGAATCGAAAATAGATTAGCAGAATGKTTTTACTCATGCAAACATTTGATAATGAATCTAGTGTTATTATTTATTTAGTTTACCAAACAGGTCCGTGCTAGACAGCCACCACACAGCCCATCCCAAGCACTGTCACYGTGTCCTACGATAAAAAAATTAAACAAAAATACTATTTCTAATTCACAATTAACCATTTTGAAACTTCTAGGGTTTGCCAAAGTGGCACTAGCTRGAAATTTTATACTAAAACAACAAATAAACCCCAAAACCCTAGAGCTATAAATACTTCAAATCAAACAATTTTTTCCATGACTGAAATACTTCTTTTGTTCAATCACTGCTTATCTCCTGAAGTAGCAATAGTTAACTTGTAGATACAACTTTTTTATTAATATACTTGCCCAGACTAGTTACACTGACTTCAGCAGAACTACTTTATTAAAACAAAATATGGAAATACCTTGTTAGAATGAGGAAGCCCACCCTTACCCCATCCAAGTCTGATATAAAGGTCCTATCASTCATGTACTATCATAATCAATAGAAAATGCATTTTTTGGAAGAAGAGTAGCTATAAATACTTCAGACACTGCTTATCTGGTTCACTTTACTTTGACTTTTGCAAGAAAAAGCCTCACTCTAAGACAATAACCCTCAAGTCACAGTCATTTCGCTCAAATTATCCAAGGGAAACATTTTCAGATCAGATAAAATTTGTTTCTCCATCACAGCAAATTCAACCTGAACAGCCTAATTTTAGGAACACACATATCAAAATGAAAGAAATTTCATTTATTGCTAACAATTTTTTTTTACCAAAATGAACTAGAAAATAAGTTTTGCATCTATAATGCATAAATGTAGTCAGCAGCACTGTGTATTTTATTTTATTTATGTGCTTCTGTAATCTCTCAGGCAGAAAGGAGTCCTGAGGCTTAACCAGTGCTTGACAGGGCCTTTCTCCCAGATTTAACACACATGAACATTTATAGCTGTATTTATGTATCTACTGCAGTCTAGCACAGTTCAATTCCTAATTAAAAGTGTTYCTGAACTAACAATATCGACAATACACATCTATGGATCAACATCTGCTGATGTTATAAATTGATTATTTGGTATTAGGTAACCAGGGCTTAGTGAAAAAACAGCACCTCACTGAGAAATTTGGATATATTTAGCATGAGCAGACCAGATGGGAACTGTAAGTACCCATTTCTCCCACCTCCAGCTAGCTTGTAATCCCCAAATGAACATTAAACTCCACTTCCTTGGCTTGGCTGGTGTATGGCACTGAATAGTGAAATTATGCTTTGGTGGTTTAACAGTTGTCACTGCTGTGTTGCACTCTCAAGTGGCTGCTGAAGAGCAT
>NW_026624443.1:0-41142 GCF_030028575.1 Malurus melanocephalus
AATTCCTGATGCTCCTGAAGGCGGAATTTGAGAGCTTTATCTGACCTTGCCCTGCCTTGTCTCACCCCTCCAAGCCCCTCACTGGGTTGAGCATCCCAGGACTGGGATCAGCAGCATTTTTCTCCCTGATCTGCCCCTTTTTCTCCCTGATCTGCCCCTTTTTCTCCCTGATCTGCCCCTTTTTCTCCCTGATCTGCCCCACAGAGGGACCCTCTGAGGGCACTCAGGACCACCAGGGATTTTCCTGGAATTGGCTGGGGATGCAGGAAACCCAGACCTGATGTCACCAGAACCAGGACCCAGCACAGAGCTGGAACCACACATGGATGAGCCTGGTTCAGCCTCACTCAGAGAACTCTCACTTCCCAGGTGTTTTATCCTTCATTTCTGATGCAGGAAGGGATGGTGAAGACCCAAAGCCCTCCAGAGTGATGGCACCAAGAGTGGTTTAATGGTTCTAATTAAATTCAGACGGATCAGTGACCGCGCTCGTGTGGCTCCAAACCTTTCCGGAGACCAGTGGGGGTTTTATTTGTTTCCTTTCAGTCTCACAAGAGCCCCGGGCGCTTTGATTTGCAGCCCCGAGGCACTAAAGAGATAAAAGATCCATAAATATCTGCTGGATGTTACAGATCTGAAACAAATAAATTGCTCCCCCGCTTGCAGCCCTTCCCGAAAGCACCAGTGCAATGCGGCCCCTGCGCCTGCTCCCGTTTCCATCGGCATCCCAGCCTTTCCTTTGAAATCCCCTGCATCCCTCCAGCTGTTCCACATATTTCAGGCTTGAGTCTCCCCCCAGAAACTGCTCCTTTGGTTTCCCTTAAGCTGTCCCGTCTGGTTTTCATAATTCCAGGAGGCAAACGTGGACTTTTCCCAGGCCGAAGGTCGGCGATCCCTSGGGATGCAAACGTGGATCTTCCCTATGTGGGAGCTGAAAACCCCTGCTGATGAGCTGTGGGGAAAGGATTGGGAAACTCCAGTTTAAGAAGAGCTTAAAAACCCAACATGTGAAATTCATCCTGAAAWATCTGCCAGGAAGCTCATATCAGCATTTGATCTGATCCGAGGAAGAGGCTGCGGAGCTGCACTAAAGAAGTTTTTCTTTTTTTAGCTTGACACAGGAGCAGCAAAATATTTCCTAAATTCCCAAGTGACTCGGGAAGGCCAATCCCATATTTCACAGTGGCTCAAATGTGCATGAACCTGTCAGATACTGAAATCATTCAGAAAATTTTCCCTTTGATCCCTAGTCAAGACAAAGACTTGGTAACAGAGCTCCCCTGTGCTGTCAGCTCCTGGTGAAGCCRCAGATTCCCAGCTGGTGGGAAGCCTCTGCTTGGAAAACTCCCACTCCCCCTCCTCTGAGAATGCAGCAGTTTGAGCAAATAAAGCATTTGCTCTGGGTTTTATTTTTGGCTTTTGGTCAACAGCTGGTCAGTCCCTAATGAGCGAGCTGGGCTTTGATTTCCTGCCTGGAGAAGGGGGTGAGAAACGGGAGAGGATCTGGGTTAGAAATTTGACTCACACCAGTGATCCCAGCTGGGATTTACTCCCATTATCCTTTGCCTGGGGACGTGTCTCAAAGGGAGCCAGTGGAACAGCTTAGGAACAAGCACCAGGAGCCACAGGGGAATTGTGAGGTGCCCAGGGAAAGTGAAGCTCCCTGATCCCAAGGAAAGGCACCGCACGGCACTGCACTGCCCTCCAAACTGGGCTCAGGGAATGGGATGGCAGTGCCTCTGTTGTTCCTCTTCTGCAACTCCTTGATCATCATCACAGAATCCCAGAGTGGTTTGAGCTGGAAGGGACCTCAAAGTCCATCCAGTTTCACTGTCTGCCATGGGCAGGGACACCTTCCACTATCCCAGGGTGCTCAGAGCTCTGTCCATCCCAGCCTTGGGCACTGCCAGAGATCCAGGGGCAGCCACAGCTTCTCTGGGCACCCTGTGCCAGGGCCTCCCCACCCTCACAACCAGGAATTCCCAGTTCCCAATATCCAAACTAAACTTGCCTTCTTTTCCACATCTTTTTTTTTTCAGAGCACTGGGCCCACTGAGCTCAGGTCTGAGCTTTACCCCACCAGTGGGTGATGGGATGTTGGTCCCATTGGAATAAACCCATCTAATTCCTGCTCACCCAGGAGGCAGGAATGGCCAGTTCTCACCCGGGACACCTGGGAAAAATCAGGTTCCTGGTATCCCCAGTGGCTCTCAGCAGATTTAGGCAGAAAGGCAAAGCTCTGCTATGACCCCAAGGAAAGAGTTTTGTGTGTTTTGCTTTTGCCCTGAGGAAGCTGTGAGGCTGAGGAGAGCCCTTGGGAATGGCAAACCTGGGAAGAGACCTGCCCATCCTTCCCAAGGGACAGAGCTGCACCAAGGCCACCTCTAGCCCCCCATCCAAGCTGTGTCCCACCCTGGGTGGCCCTCTGCAGGGACCACATCTGATTCACATCCTCTCCCAGCTGAAAATCACGTGTCAGGCCCTTCCAAGGATACAGCCCTAAAGCCAGGAGCTCCCTGGAACTCAGAACGAGCTGCAGGGTCCAGCTGATGGCCGTGAGCAGCTCCTTTATCTCCTGAGTTTTCTTCCCTTTCCCATAAACAGGAGAGGGTGGGAAGGTGCCTGAGACAGACAGGGAAATGACAGCAGGGAGGGAGAGGGGTGGTAAATCTTCAGAAGCACTGAAGTGCCAGATCCTGGAAAAGAACTGCAGTGAGAACAGGGAATGTCACTGGTGGGGAATGTGGAGGTGATGAAGAGCCAGGATGCCCCACTAAGGGTGGATGTGTCCTGGCACAGCGTGGAGCAAAGTCCAGCCCCAACTGCTCCCCTGGCACCTGCAGCCAAAGCCCACATTGTCCTAGATGTCCACAGGGCCTGGGAATGAGAGCACCTGGAACCTATCAGACCCAAATTGTCCTTCAAGCCCTCTGTGACCCAGCCAATCCAAATGACGCCGTTAATTAGGCAGAGTTTAAAAATAACCCTGCAGGATTTCCTGCCCCGTCTTCCTCCCCCTTCCACCATGCCACAAGGTAAGAGAAAGGAGAAGAAGCTGATAAAGTAGAATTAAGGACAGATGGGCACAAAGTAAGAGAGAGGAGGAGAAGCTCACAAAGCAGAATTAAGGGAAGATGCTCCATGGAKCCCACATGATTTTCCTTTCATTTTGAGGGACCCCCCCCATCCTCCCTGTGCCCACACACCCTCAAAGCACAGCTCACCTTTCCCATCCCATGGGTGTAATGTGTACCTGTAAGCTCTCCATGGTGCACTGGGCTCCGTTCAATTCAGATCACCAAATTCCCAGAAGTGTCCAGGCAGCGGGAATGCAGCAGTGGCAGGCATCTCATGGTCTGCACGGCTGCAGGAGCAGATSCAGGCACGGGAGAAGCTGAAATCTGATGTGTAATAACTCCACCTAGAGGATAAAGGGACGGCCGGGATAGAAGGGTGAGCACTGCAGGGCTGAGCACATTCCCAATTGTCCATCCAGCACTGAGGAGGGATCTCTGCCTGGACACAGGGATGGGACATTCCACTATCCCATATTGCTCCAAGCCCTGTCCAGCCCGGCTTTGGACACTTCCAGGGATCCAGGGGCAGCMACAGCTTCTCTGGRCACCCTGTGCCAGGGCCTGTCCATCCTCACATCTCCCAATCTCTAATCTGAACCTCCCCTATTTCAGTTTGAAAGCTCAGTCCCTTGGGTGTACTCAAGACCATCAGTTCCCAGTGATCCCAAAGCTGGCTCAGTTCCCAAATCCCACTTGTCTCTTTCCACCCCCAGGAAGAGCTGCCCCTCACTGGTTTCACACACAAGATTCCTYAAGTCCTTCTCTTGGGACATTTTCCTCTGTTGTTAATTCCATGCTGACACCTGGAATTTCACTCCTTGGCTCTTCAGGCTCTCTCAGGCCCGGCCATGGGATCCAGCCACCATCTTTTTGTCTTCTCTGCAACCCTGGAAATTGGAGAGCACAGGAACATCAGCTCCAGCTTCTGTTTAACAACTGCCTCTTATCGCTGCTCACACAGGACAGGCTGGCTGGGAGATAAAACATTTCTCTGTGATGGATAAATGGAGATCCAGCTGCCAAGCATGGCAACAACACCAGCTTCTGCCTGCCCAGCTGCCCAAATTCAGGGTGTGCTTCTCCCCAGGCCCCAAGTTCAGATCCCAAAGCATCTGGGATTCATCTCCAACATGCACAAGCTCCCTCCTGTCTACAGCTCCTCTCCAAAGCCCTTCCTACTGCTCATCCCACCATGGTGGCAGCTTTTTTCTAAAGTTTCAGCTGACCTGGTGATGCAGGATGGGCCCCATGGCTGCCCCCAGGCCACTTCTGTCCCTTAAAAATATCCCCCAGCATCCATGGAACAGAAGGAGAAGGAATCAGGGCTGTATTTTCTCTAAGGAAACTTAAATCCTGGATTTAATGGAAAAATAGAAAAACAACTTTTGGGAAGCACAGCACTCCTTAAGTGTCCCACTGATGGTGTGTATGCAGAGACAGTCATTGGGCAAAAGCCATCTTGGTGCTACCTTGGTGGAAGAGAAAAAGGTAAAAGCTGCTATTTACTCACTAATCCATCCAGGAAAACAGCTTATGGAATTCACAGTAACAGCTTATGGAATTCACAGTGTGCTCATTTTGGATGGGAAGATCCATCATCCACAGTGCTCTGCCTGTGGCTGATGAGAAAATGTCCTTTTACCTGCAAGGACCCCAAATCTCTGGAGTCACCTGCAATGTGAACACCCTGTACTGGCAGCACTTTGGCATCAGAAGCACCATTTGGCTTCATCTCCTATTTCTCACCCTAAGGCCAGATTTGTGCTGGATCTGATCCCAGCTCCAATTTTTTTGGGATGAGCTGATGCCATTTTACTTCCCATGAAACAGCCACATCCAAAGGAGGGTGAGAGCCATAATTAAGACTCTTGTTGGAGCTTTTTTSRTRTATTTTTTCAGCCCTGACTTGGAMTCTGAATTGGGATATTGGAGCATTAATAAAGTGAGATGTTGTCAGCCTTAGGATAGGGATTTTCTCCATGAAAATAAAATGGTTTTGGGACATGGGCAGGAAAGATGAGAAAACCTGAAGACACTGAACACTTTCAGCCTGCACCCCTGTGGCTCTGAACACTTTCTGTGCAGTTAAATTACATTTGGCTGCTTGGTTAAAGATGGTATAATTATTTCCAGTGAGGCAGACATGGTCCAGACACACTTCTCCTTCCATAACTMCACTAACACTACCCCAAACTCCAAGGAAATGCCATTTCCCAGGTCCCAGGAGGCCATCTGGATGGCAGCAGAGCTTTGCCASGTTTCCTCTTGACTTTATTAAGCTGGAGCAGGTATTTAGTTTCTCATTATCCGTCTGCAGGAAACACTTGAGGAGACACAGCAGCATCTTTCTTTCCAGGGCATGAACAGAAACTGGGTCCTCTGCAAAATTCAGATAYGTGGAGCTGGTTTGTGCAGCTCTTCAGTCATTTCAGGATTTATTTGTGGCTGGATTTGTGTCTAGGAGAGGTTAAAAGAGGCTGGTCCCTGGGTATTCCAAGCCCTGAGCATGTTTCCAAAGCAGAAAGTATAAACACTTTTATTGTGGCAAAGATTTCTCCGTTCTTCCTGCCTTGTGTCATGCAGCCRAAGGAAAAGGAGAGAGTTTTTTCTCTCCTCATAAAGCAGGGTGTGTTCAGGCTCCAACATTTACATCAAACAAGTGCATGGCTCCCTTCCCATCTCTCTGTCCTGCAGTCATGGATTTGCAGTTTTCCTGCTGGCAAATCCGGAGCAGCCAAAGGATATCACTTTGCTGGAGGGTTTATTTTTGCCCCCTGTGCAATGGAATATGCCACAGCGGAGAGGAGATGTGGAAATGAGGAAACCAGTGGAAATGTGCTGTTTCAACTTTCCCCTTGGTCTTCAGCAGCCAAATCTGGGCCTTGGAGATATCAGGGAGCTGTGGATCCTTGTTGGCCTTGGAAAGAATTACAGAATATCCTGAGCTGGGACACAYAGGGATTATCCAGCCCAGCTCCTGACCTGCACAGACCCCCCAAAAATCCCGCCTGTCCATCCCTGGCAGTGCTGTCTAAACGTTCCTGGAGCTCTGGCAGCCTCGGGGCCGGGACCATTCCCTGGATTCTCTGGGGGAGAACGTTTCCTAAAATCCAACCTAAACCCACCCTGGCACAGCTCCAAGCCATTCCTGGGTCCTGTCCCTGCTCACCAAAGAAATAAAGCTCATCTCAAGTGTGGACTCAGCAAAGTGGCTGAGTCTGATGCAGTTTTCCCCATTCTGGGAATATTCAYCAATGTAATTGACCTGTTGGARYRAGTCCAGAGGCCACCAGGATGATCAGAGGGATGGAGCACCTCTCCTACAAAGAAARRCTGGGAAAATTGGGATTGTTCAGCCTGSAAAAGAGAAGGCTTCAGGGTGGCTAATTGCAGCCTCTAGTACCTGAAGGGAGRCTACAAAAAMCATGGAGAGARACTATTTACAAGRGTCTGGAATGACAAGGWAAGCTTTGCCATCCCWTCATTTCCCTGCTCTGATTTAGACTCCTGCTGCTACAAAACCCACGTGCAGARAGGTCTGTCAGTACCTGTGGTGAGAAATAGGACAGCACTGGTCTCCAGCACTGACAAACTCAGCCTTACTGGGGCAGAGCAAGAGTTTTAACCAAAACTAAGGATTTTTTTCCCTCATTTTTCAACATTCCACTGCTGCACAGGAGCTCTGGAGGTYAAAAGCTGTGATACAGAGAGGACAGCACTGCTCAGCTGTTAAATCCCACAGGCCAGATGCACCTGCTGGGTCAGGATGTCCCTACATGGCAGATGTGGGAAACTGGGAGGATGCACCTGGATAAGGATTGTCCAAAAGTCCCTGAATTCCCACTGCAGGTCCAGGACCTCTGCCCTGAGCTTCAGTGGGGAAAGCTGAGCTGACCCCATGTGGTCACGGCCTTGTTATGGCATAATYTTGGTTTTAAAAAGCATTGACTTTCCACTTAGATAAAACATAAAACCCACCTCAAATCCATAAAATCTTTCCAGCAAGGAAAAGGCACCGTGGAGGGAGTCAAGCTAAACCTCTGTCATTTTTTCACACACTCCCAGCTTCCCTGTCAACCAGGCAAAGCAGCACAACATAATGTTCATTTTTAGCATGGATGGGATCTTCCCAGTCCTTCAAATCCCTCAAAATAAAAGAGAAGGGATAGGAGGGRAAACTCACAGCCAGTTTGGACCTTTCCCTTGCAGTAAAAGGTTAAATGTTGCAGTGGTTCATCTGGCTGCAATCTGGGAGCTTCGCCCCCAGATTTTGGGTGTGCCTGGACCGAGGGAGGCCRGTGTGTGTCATCTGGTCACTCAGAGGCTGAAGAAATCAAAAATAAGGAATGTTGATTGTTTCCACGGTTACAGAATGATTCATTCTGATGGTAAAATAGCAGGGGAGACACATGGAAAATGAAAATCATGTCTCAGAAGCATTTTGTGTAATTATTGTGTTCACGAGTTCTGCTGCTCCGGGCTACATGCGTGCCCTGACCTCAGCTATTCATAAAACTGTCTCTTGRGATGAGCTCAAAGTTGGGATTTTTTTATTGAAAAGGAATTAAARCCCTCACTCATGACGTCTGTCAGCCTTGGAGGCTGAACAAGGCCCATCCCAGCACAAGTCTGGCATCCAAGCAGAGCGATGGAGCCTCCAAAAACAATCCCACTGAGATAAAAAYTATCAAAGTGAGGTCCTGGAGTGACAGGACAAGGGGCAATGCCTATAAACAGGAAGAAGGCAGGGATGGATGGGATATTGGGAAGGAATTCCTGGCTGTGAGGGTGGGGAAGCCCTGGCACAGGGTGCCCAGAGAAGCTGTGGCTGCCCCTGGATCCCTGGTGGTGTCCAAGGCCAGACTGGATGCAGTTTGGAGCACCCTGGGGTAGTGGAAGGTGTCCCTGCCCATGGTTTGAGTCGGAGCGAGATTATCCTTAAGGTCCTTTCCCACTCTATCCAGCCTGGATTTCCATGACTCCGTGATCCCAGCCACGGCAAACGCCTCAGCCTTGGCACCCTTGAGGCGGAGCGAGGTGTGAAAAGTGAGGTCTCTCGTGCCTCGCTGCCCTCACCCTTCCCCTCACCGAGCACACTGGCGTGCCTGTGAGGGTGAACGGACCCTTCAGGCGGCGGGAGGAGCGGCGAGAACCCCCGGACTGAACGCGCCATCAACACAGATCATCAGCCGCCATCTTGGCCAAACCGTGAGGGCGGGACGCGGCGGGAGGGGCGTGGCCTCACTGAGGTAGGGGGCGTGTCCACACCCCGCCGACCAATCCGCGCGAGGGGCGGGGACAGCCCCGAAAAGGTCGCGAGGCCGGCGGGGTCCTGAGGGGGCGTGGCCGGCGGGGAGCGCTCGGTGGCGATTGGCTGTTCTCGGCGGCGGAGGGCTGCGATTGGCTGCGCGCGGGTGGGCGGGCGTGCGCGCGCGCGGGTCCCGCCCCCCTCGGTCCCGCCCCCCCTGCCACGTCCGTGCGGCGCGTGCGGCGGGGCCGGCGCGCGGTGAGTGCGGGAAGGGGGCCCTGAGGGGCTGCGGGAGGGGATCTGTGCCAGGGCTTATTTTGGGGACGGGTCCCACCCCCGAGGGGCTGCTTCGGCTGAGGGGCGCTGTGGGGACCCCACCGAGGGGCTGTGTGTGTGTTGAGGGGGGGTTTGGACCGCCCCGAAGGTCTCTGTGTGAGGCAACAGGATGCCCCCCTCACCCCTGAGGGGCTGCGAATGAAGTGAGGGGACCTCCCGCAATGGGACGTGTATGAGGTGAGGGGACCCCKCTGAGGGGTTGGTTTGGGGAAGGGTCTCACCCCTGAGGGGAGCTGTAGGGACCCCCGAGAGATCGTGTGTGGGGTGAGGGGGTGTGGGAGCCCCACGAGGTTCAGTGTAAGGTGTGAAGAAACCCCCCCCCCCCAAAGGGGGCAGCCCCAAAGGGCTGTGTGTGAGGGAAGGGGGTGAGGGGAYTCCCCCAAAAGGCTGCATGTTAGGTGAGGGTTTGAGGGGATCCCCTCAAGGGGCCATGTGTGAGGTGAAGGGTAACCCATTGAGGGGTTGGTGGTGCGGGAGGTTCTGCCCCAAGGGGCTGCTTCAGCTCAGGGGATCCTCCAGGGCTCTGTCACCCTTTACCCCAAAACTGGGGGGCTGGCGAAGCTCTGGCCAAGCACCCACTGACCCTGCCGGGGGTTTGGGGGTGTCCCCCGGGATGGCAGCTCAGCTCAGGGGGTCCCTGGGCAAACCCTGCTCCCATCACGAGTGGGGATGCCGAGATGCTCCAGGGAGACTTAAGCTGTTCACCAGGACAGCCCAGAGCTCTCTTCCTTCCCTCCCTCTACCTTAATCCTTTTTAAAATTTATTTTTAATTGGCATTTTCCTAAGTCATATTCCTGACTCCAGAAAAATGAGTGTAGCTTTCAACTCCATCCTGCTCCAGCTGTGYCGGAAGTAKTTGGAAAARTGACTCTTAGTTGGTCACTAGTTGCTCAAGGAGCATCAAAAATTTTATTTCCTCCTGTGAGCTGGRTGTGCTGTAACCCTGAGCTGGAGTTCATGAGGTTTGCTTAATTCTGACACTGTTTGARTGTTGGTATGGCTGCTTGGGGATTCTGGGGGATAGAGGAAAAGTAACATTGGAATAGTTGGGATGCTGGAACAGAGAAATCTATGGAATTTATTTTCTTTACAATTAATCTTTCCTGCTGTTTCATTTTGAATATTCACGTGGGATGAGAGCTTGTGTTGCTGTTTAATTGGTGTAATGGTAATTTTTTTACTTTTATTTGCAAAGTTAGGATGGGAACTGGGATTTAAAGGCCAATGTGTACTCACAGATGCCATAAAAATTTTTGTGGGTTTTTTTTTATTTTAAGAAGCTATTTTTTCAGTTGCATTTCTAGAGCCACTTTCACTTTTGAGGCTCATTGCGCTGTGATGCTTCACAGCAAACATGTTCTGTTCTTTCTCTGGGCTCTGAGGTGTCTTATTTYAAAAAGTGTCATCCCAAACACTTTTTTCTTTCTGCTGCTTATTTGGCCTGACCACTGGTGTGTGGCTGATGTGTAGTTTATGGTGCAGCTAAGGTAATTTGAAGGTTTTTAAAGAAATTTGAAAGTTCCCATGAGCTCTGCTCATACCAGAATGCTGACCAGGTATTCCACAGAGTAATTATTTTCCTTTATCACAGAATCCCAGACTGGTTTGGGTGGGAAGGGACCTTAAAGTTCAYYTCAYAGGGAACACCKTCCACRATCCCAGATTSCTCCAAGCCCCATCCAACCTGGCCTTRAATGMAATARGAAAAAYACATCCCTTTGCCTCCTGTTATCCAGAATAACCCCCAATTCTCCAATCTTTTTAATCATTAACAGGTGTCTCACCGTCACCTTGGCACTGGTGTCTTCTCTGTGAGTGGGCACTGTGGGGCTGTGCTTGGCAGCTGGGCTGGCATTGGGCTCTGTAAACACACAGAGCAAACAGGACAGCCCAGGAGAGGCAGTTTGGGCTGTAAATGTGGCATCACCTGCTGTGGGATGTGGCATCWCCTGCCCAGGAGATTAAATATTTATGGGATGCAACTGGTTGGAAAAAAATGCATTATTTCCCCTGCTGGTTTTAAATTGAACAGGAGTGCAAATGATCTCTAGACAGGTTGTTGGGACGTTTCTTGAGAGTGATGCTTTGATTTCCAGAGAACTGTAGAGGTTAAATATCCTACACAAAGCCTTATCAGGTTGGTTTTCTCCAAGATAAACACACAAGCTCCGTGTGTTGACCGTGGCTGACGTGCACCGTGTCCGGGTGCACACGCTCTGTTTAACCCAGCAGCCTTGGCAGGTGAAGGCTGAGCAGCTTCAGCTGCAGATCAAGTGAACAGCAGTTTATTCATTCACCTGAGGAAGATCTCCTGGCATGCTACAGAGGGAACAACTTCTTTAGAGATTAAACCATGCCTTACCCGTGTCATTCYGCTCCAGATCTCCGGTTGCAGCCATGATGCCTGTGGCCACTGTGATGCCCGATGACACGCCCATGTTTGACCCCAGAATCCTGCAGGAACTCGACTGGAGTGAGAACACCACGACATTTTCTCCTGCTATTTCTCCACTGGATCCAGGGGATGGGCTGGTCCTGAGRCCACTTTGCACAGCTGATTTAAATCGAGGTAGAATCCTGCTTTATCGCCACCAGAAATGACACTTGGAGGCTGAATTGGTAACTTGTATTTCTGCATGAGCTCTCGGCAGATTGGGATTGCTCATTTTTCCTGATTTGGGTTATTTTTATCAGTAAACAATTTGATGGAATTACAGAACATCCTGAGTTGGAAGGGACACAGAGGAATCATTGAGTCAACTCCTGAACCTGGCACAAGACACCCCAACAATCCCCTCCCTGTGCCTTGTGCTAAGATTCCTTGGGTTCTGGCAGCCTTGGGGCTGTGACCACTTCCCTGAATGTGAGCACTTGGCACCACAGATTCACACTGTGCTGCTTGAAAATTTGGTTTCCTGTTTTAATTCTAAAATTGAAGTAAAATCTTTCAAATTATCCACACCATGGCTTTGGAGAGGGAGCAGGGTTGTTCATACTGTTCCCTTTAATACCAAAACAACATAAACAAGCATCTTGGTGCATGAATTCTCCTTCAGTTCTGGAATTTGGATCAAAAGGTTGTTTTGGACTCATRTCATTCAGGCTTACTTGAGCTTTAGCCAATCCTTCAACATTGCTCAATCCCATTGTGATGGGATGGTGCCACAGGGATGGTCCTTCTCCAAACAGCTGTGTTGGGTTGTTCTGTGCTATTTGGAGCTGATTGTGTGTCTGTCCCTCACTGAGAATTGTTTTGTTCCTCTCCTTTCCTAACAGGCTTTTTTAAGGTTCTGGGTCAGCTGACGGAAACCGGAGTTGTGAGCCCGGAGCAGTTCATCAGTGAGTACATCATTATTCCTTGGCATTTCCACAGAGGTTGCTGGGAATCAAAGGATACTGATGCWGACAGCAAATCTGCTTGGGTGGGAGGCTCCCTCTGATCCCTGATGCCAGAGGGAGTGATTAGCTCAGCTCCCCTGAGGCAGCCTTTGGCACTCAGCCTTTGGATCCAGTTGCAGCTATCCCAAAAGGCTGCTTGGCTGGGACAAGCCAAAATTGCAAAATTGTGAATCTGCTTTATAGACTGAGCTTGGTAGGATGGATTATTTGGGCTACATTTGGATTATTCCAAGCCCCATCCAACCTGCCCTGGAATACTTCCCAGCTTCCTTGAACAACCTGTGGCAGGCCTCACCACCCTCACAGCCAGGAATTCCTTCCCARTATCCCATCTAACCCTGCCCTSTGRCARTGGGAAGCATTGCCCCTGGTGCTGTCCCTTGAGGCCTTGKTCAAAGTCCCTCTCCAGCTCTCTTGGAGCCCCTTTAGATCTTTGTTAGATCTGCTCCCTGGCTGGGCAGGCACTGGGGAAGCAGCCCAGGGATGCAGGGAATCACAGAATCTCATCTAAACCCACCACTAATCCATGTTCTCAAGTGTCACATCCCCACAGCTTTTAACTCCCTCCAGGGATGGGACTGCACCACTACCCTGGGCAGCAGTGCCAGGGGCAGACAACCCTTTCTGTGAAATTCTTCCCTGTGAGGGTGGGGAGGCACTGGCACAGGGTGCCCAGAGAAGCTGTGGGTGTCCCTGGACCCTTGGCAGTGTCCAAGGCCAGGCTGGACACAGCTTGGAGCAGCCTGGGATAGTGGGAGGTGTCCCTGCCCATGGCAGGGGTGGAATGGGATGGGTTTAAGGTCTCTTTGAACTCAACCCATTCCCTGATTCTATGAGGTAGTGCCTGTGTGCAGAGATGCTCAGCAAGGAGGGTTCTCTGGGCAGCTAAGGAGAARGAATTTGTGTAATTTCTGCTTTTTCCTGGGTTAGTCTGACTCCAGGGCTTTCAGTTTCTTGGGTCTTGGGTTCATTTTCCTTGTGATCCCACAGTGATTTGCAGTCAGATACTGCTGCAAGCATTGGACTTCACTGAAATTTAATGTGAGCCTGACTTGCATGTTCCACTCTGCCTCCTCCCACAGAAACCTTTGAGCACATGAAGAGGTCTGGAGATTACTACGTTACCGTGGTGGAGGACACAAACCTTGGGCAGATCGTTGCTACAGCAACGCTGGTTATAGAACATAAATTCACTCACTCCTGTGCCAAGGTAAATCCTGCAGCTGGGAAGGGAGGGAAAGATCCTGTCCCTGATTCTGGGCATGTTGGYTTTATGGTGTTACTCTGGGGTGCCAATCTCAAGTTTTAGGTTGGATATTGGAAARRATTTCCTTATGGAAAGGGTTGTCCAGCCCTGGCACAGCTGCCCAGGAGCCTCCATCCCTGGARGGATTTAAAAGCCATGTGAATGTGGCATTKGGGGAYRTGGGTCAGGGRTGGCCTTGGCARTGCTGGGAAACATTCAGGCTCAATGGYCTTAGAGGGCTTTTTTAACCTYAAAGATGTAAATATTTTAMATATATAAASGATCAGCTATTTTCTGCTTTTTATAAATATCTSACATCTTTGAGTGCTGAGCCAATAGCAGAAGGAAAGTGGCTTTTCCTAAGAAAAAGGAGCACTTGGAGCTCTGTCCCATTGTCCCAGTGWGCTTTTGAAGGAGTCAGACACGGTTCTGACAGAGCAGATGGCTCAGGATCTCTGTGCTGGGAGTCCCAGCCAGGCTGTGAAAACAGGGAGCTGGAAGGGCAATTCCAAGGCTAACAAACACTTGCCTGTGTTTTCAGAGAGGCAGGATAGAAGATGTGGTGGTCAGCGGGGAGTGCAGAGGGAAGCAGCTCGGAAAACTGTGAGTATTCCCCACCTTTGCCATTCAGCAGCAGGTGGGCACCAAGCCCTGGCACCTCACACCTTCCTGCCAGGCACCTGGGAAGAATTCAGCCAGCAGGGATCACCAGCTGGGAGTAAAATGATCTGCAGGAAAATGCAGAGAGTGCTGTCAGCCCTCAGTGCTGTGGCTGTGATAATTTAACTAATTAAATCTTCACTGAGCCAGCATTTAACTGCTGTTTTTTTGTCTTTTTCAGATTAATATCCACCCTCACCTTGCTAAGTAAGAGACTGAACTGTTACAAAATCACCCTCGAGTGTCTGCCCAAAAATGTGGATTTCTACAAGAAGTTTGGCTATTTGGTATCTGAAGAAAACTACATGTTTCAACGGTTCTTTAATTAACAGCTTCTAGGTGTTTTGGTTTTTGTTTTTTTTCTTGGAAAGACTGTTGGTGGAGGAGCTTGTGCTACAAACATTCTCTCCGTGGAAAATTTATATAGTTTATTGCTGCAAATATAACAATCCCTATAAATAATGAACATCAAATGTGTAAATCCTGGGGAAAAAAATATTGAGGTTTTAGAAAGGGTCCTCTGGGTTAGAAATTAAGTTTAGAACTAATTTTTACTACTGTTGAGTCGAGGTGGAGCTTTTCCATTCTAGCTGAGTTACAAAGGACTCGTTAAAGGGATGGTTTTTAACCAAAGGTATATATTTTTATCTCAAATTTTTTCTTGCATTGTATTTTTCTAAAGGTTTGTGCTTCTTTTCTCAGTAGCCAAAGGACAGCCCATGGRATTGTCCTCCTGGCTGTGCTGATGGAAGGATGACGTAGCTGGGGAAAGGATGAGGCTTCTCTTACGCAGAATTAGTGACACAGAACAGGCCTTTGTTCTGTTTTTTTCCATGACACCTCGTGGAAGTGCTGGTGGTGCATCAGAAGTTTTATAGGCACTATTTTCCAAGACTGGATTTGTTACTGATGGTGCAGGTAGGGGAGAATCCTTATGGGCTGTGCTAAATTCCCAGTCTAAAAATGGATGTGCTTCTCACTGCAGGGCTCCTGCACTTTAGCTGATAACTTGGTTTTCAGGATAATTATTTTTTTTTCTGACACAACCCAAACATGGTTTGCAACAGGGCAGAGTAACTGGGAAACTGTAATGTCTGATAGAATATATCCCACATGGAGTGGGGTTCTGGTTAGTAATCACTGGGAAGGGGATTGGGAATGGCAAATTCAGCTTCACCTGAGAGAGCTGGGGGTGTTCAGCCTGGAGAAGGCTTAGAGCCATTTCCATTACCCAAAAATGAGGAAGAGGGACTTTTATATGGGCAGATAGTGCCAGGACAAGGGGGAATGGCTTCCCACTGCCAGAGGGCAGGGATGGATGGGATACTGGGAAGCAATTCCTGGCTGTGAGGTGGACAGGGTGCCCACAGAAGCTGTGGCTGCCCCTGGATCCCTGGCAGTGCCCAAGGCCAGGCTGGACAGGGCTTGGAGCAGCCTGAGACAGTGGAAAGTGTCCCTGTTGGAATGAGATGGGCTTTAAGGTCCTTTCCAACCCAAACCATTCTGGGATTCACTGAACACACCTGGCCAAGTCACTGCAACTCCAGCGAGCCAGGTGAGCTCTGGTTTTGCCAGTAGGGATCTCCACCTGTGGCAAACCAGGACAGAAATCCCCCCCCTTCTGCTCCTGAGGGATTGTTGCTGCTTTGGAGCTTCCCTCTCACTGTAAGATTGGATAAATTATTTTAGCACTTTTGCCAAGGGTGGCGAGCAAATAACGTCGAAAGCCCTGTTCCCAACAGTGGTGTTTTGTGTGGGGAGTGACAAATCCCACATCCATGAATAGGGCATTATAACCAGCTGGGGTTGTTTGTGGGCAGCCAGGCYTTCCACACTGTCCTGCTTTGTGCTCTGGAGAGCAGCTCTACACTGYTGGGGGCTCTGCTTGATCTTCCTGAGGGTTCTCCACTCCATACAGTGTCTCTTTGGTGATGTCTGGTTTATTTATTGATTATTTTTTTAAGGAATATCTTTGTTTAAGCTGAATAAATGATTGCCACCTGTATCTGGATTGTTTTCATGGGGTAAGGATGTACTTTTTGAACAGTGGTACCTGTTTCCCCATCCCTAGGCTGAAAGGAACACTTTTTAGGAATTCCTTATGGATTTCTCTCCCAGAAGAGTGCAGATGGGCTTGGCTTGAGCCCTAATTCTAAACTAATTCTGTAAAGCAGCTCCTTCCTTTCCCAGTTTTAATGAATTCAGAATTTCYACTAATATTAAGTGGATTATTTGAATTCCATGATATCTACACCATCTAAACAGCTCCGGGTCCTCATTAAGAGTTAATGTCAAGATCAGAGTGAGGAGCAGGTGCTGTGGCCCCACTCAGATCATTGTAAAACAGATGAATGGGGTTGAAAGCTGGGGTTTGTGGCTGCATCACAATGGCCCTGCCGGGCACAGCCCCCTCAGAGCAGCACTGAAGAGCTCTTTGTTCTGTCCCAGAGGTGACATTCCCGCCCCTTTGGAAAAAAACAGCAGCTGGAGAGCTGAAGTGCCCAGGCTGGGGACATGGAGGTGCCACTGAGGGGTCAGGTGTGCCCCGGAGCCCTGGGACACCACAGGCACAGGGGGGTGTTTGAAACTGTCACAGGGACAATGGCACAAGGACCAGGGGGGAGGGAAATACAGGAACTGCAGCAGCCCTGAAATTTATCCACTGTACAATGGGCTGAAGAGGAAAAAGGAAAGTCCCTAATAGATATATTATGTGTATATATATATATATATATATACACAAAGAACATCTAAAATATAGACAAGGGTATTATATATGTATATACACAATCTATATAGATTTTATATATATATATCTCTCTATGTAACATTTATAATGTATACGTATTTTTATATATACACATACATATAGAATGTGTGTATATATATATAAATATGAGTATTATATATGTATATATATTTAAAATCTATATGTAACATAATTTATACATATTTTTATATATACACATACATATAGAATGTGTGTGTATATATATATATAAATGTATATAAATATGTATAAAATCAACCATGATCTTGAGGCAAACACCAAACCATTCATAAATGTCTTCCCCCTGGGAAGCTCTTCACTGGATGAGGGGCATCTGGTGTTTTATATATACAATTATATACAGCTATACCTATATGTATTTTATATATATATATATATATATACAGCTATACCTATATGTATTTTATATATATATATATATAAAAATACATAGCATAAAAATATATAAATACATACCTCAAAATAGCAGTATTTTGAGACACAGTTGATTGATACCAGAAAATCCCAGACTGATTTGAGTTTGAAGGGACCTTAAAGCCCATCCCTGCCACCCCCTGCCATGGGCAGAGCTACTTCCACTATCCCAAGTTACTCCAAGCCCCATCCAACTTGGCCTCAAACCCCCTTTTGTCAGAAAACAGCACTACCACCACCTCCAGATATTTAATTTACCCTCTCTGTGATTTAATTTTTTTGCTAAGACCTTTCCTACCCTGAGGAAGAGACCTGCAGCTTTCACTTGGCTTTCCCTAAGCTGGAAAAGGGAACTTCAGCACCTTAATGTAGAACTGTGGATTCCCAAAGGTTAGGGTGCTGTAGTTTTGTGTTTGAAGCTGAGGAAATAATAAAAAATAATAATTCACCTTCTACTTCTCTTTCAAGTCCACAGARAAGGACCCTTCTTCCAGTTCTTGCCTTTAGTTCAACCCCTAAACCCAAATATTGAAACAGCTACTGGCAGTGAAACTACAGGAGACAGACGCAGGATGTTTTAAATAGAYGGCTTAGTAATAGATCTGAGGAAAATTAAATCTCAGAATCCCTTAGAATCTGACAGGCAGACAGACCATAATGACTGTAAAAGGCAGCAGGAGGGGGTAATGCCAYGAAAAAAATTGGATCGATGAAAAATCCTTAGTCATGGAGCTTGTCAGGAGTAACTGAGTCTTGCCAGGACCCCAGAGAGARCAGACCCAGACACGGATGAGTCTGGGGAGATGAATCAGTGCCTTCCATCTGTGTTTCATCCCTCCCCTTCCCCAGGGAGCTCAAACAGATTGGGATTTGATGGTTGCCAGCCCCRTTGCAGCAGAAGCTCATGGCTGGCAGTGTCTGGGAGCTGTGCAGGGCCAGGCACTGCCCCACCACTGCCATGTGGGAGCCTCGTGCTCCAGTGACTGGGAATGCATTTCCCAACTGCCCCCAAACATTCCTTTGTGGAGAGTCAGTTCAGAGCAGGAACAAACCCTCTGCAAAACCAGCACTGCACCCTGAGTCAGCRGGACACTGACACACTGCAGTTCTCTCGCAGGTAACAGGAACTTCCTTTTTTAACAGCTGAAAAGTTTGTAGCTAAAGCATCACATTATTTATTGCAGTTTTTTTTTTCCCTGAAGGAGTTACACTGCTCCATCAGTGCTGGAGGTGGTAGAGGGTATCAGCAGGAACAGGAATGTGCTGCTGACCCCTGGTTCAGCACTACAGGGTCTTCACATTGGATGGGAGCAGAGGTTAMGAGGCTGCAAAGCCTCACTCCATGTCCTGGCTCAGTTACCAGCCCTGACTCCCTGCAGGAGGATTCCTCCTCAGCTGTCACCCCCCATCTGCTCCAAAGCAGCTCTAACCCCAACAAGGATTTCCAAACCAGGTTCTGACAGAGGCTGAGAGCTCACATCTCCCAAATACACMAGTTTTTCTAACAGCTTCATAACGTGCTCAGTCCCCACAGTGCTCCCAAGGGAGAATCAATCCAGTCCTGGCTTTTAGGCAACAAGCATTGGGAAATAAAGCAGATGCAGAACTGGGACTGTGCTTGCACAACCTCAGTGCTGCTGAGACAGAAGAGTCACAGCTGCACAAAGCACCCTGACAATCCCCAATCTGAAAACCTTAAAGCACCAAGAAGAGTTTCCTTAGCTGAGTGTTATTCCTAGGCCTGAGGTGAATCCTTTAAGTCCCAATCCCATTATGGACAGTGCTCTGGGCCTCAAAGACAAATCCAATTTTTACCTCAAATGATGCAACTACTGCCTTGCAACAGCAACTACTCCTTAGAAACCAGTTTGAGGATACACTGTTCTAAATAGTTCAGCTTGAATTAACCTCTATGTTTATGTTATTAAGCACATTTCTTCCATAATATATATACTGAGAACAAGGTGAGTTTTAGCAAACTTTTTCTTTACTAAAGTCTCTTGTTATAAATTACACAAATAACTTTATAAACAAATCCCCCCCGCTTGCATTTTGTTTAAAGTAATAACTTTATATCATACAAATAAAGAAATTTCAAGTATGAAAAGTGCATTATTGCAATAATACCTCTTTGCAAGTCCAAAAATCTTGGTTTAGAATAAAACTGTAAAGTGTAAAAAAGGAGTAAAACAATCAGTGCCATCTATTCATTCAAGAAGTCCAACATCTTAAAAATGATGCTTAGTGTGTTGCAGAGGCAGAYTTACATCTGAAAGCAACATGTAATTGAAAAGAAGCTATGTGTGTTCATTGTTTTGCATTAATTCTTGTTTTTGTTGTTTTTTTTCCCTAGTTTTCTTCACCTTTCTTGGCAGGAATTCTCAGTACAACCAGTGCTTGTCCTCAGTCATCACCTGTTCTGTGCTGCTGCCACCTGCATGGTGCCAAGGTCTTCATCCTCCTCATGCATCCGCTTCAAACTTCCTGCAGGAGGCAAAAATGAACTTCAGCCACAGGAAACCAGAATATTTAAACATTTCACATGAAATTTTGAGCTCAGCTTGCACTGCAAAAGCCATCCCCCTTGCCAAGAGTTTGGGGTTCTGCTGCTCAAGGTTTACTTGGGGAGTGTGAAAAAGGAGAAGCTTCTCACCTGTGCTGCCAGGTGGGACTGAGAGGGATCTCTCCAGCTGCAGTGGGGACATCATCTGGATGGTTAATTTTGCTAGATAGATGGCTTCATATTCCTGGAAAAGATCAAAAATGCGCATTGCAATTACTCTGGCTTTGTGAGGATGAGCAGGACAAATTCAGAGAGCAGCTCACAGTAAGGCACAGATTTGGGAGGAGGAGAATTCTTTGTTSCTTTAACATGAATGAGAAAAAACAAGAGGAAGTCAGGAGAGAAGTTCAAGGATGACTAAGAAAATGGCTTTAAGGAACAAACAACATTCACTTTGCAGCTCTCAGCACCAACCCAGACATTTCAGAACCTCTTAATCACTGCACAACCCAGGATTTTTATTTCTCCTCCATTCCTGGATTTGCTTTGTCCAAAGCTTAAGTCTAAGGAACTGAGGTGCCCACTCATCTTCCTCCCAAAGCTTTCCTACAGCTCTTGACATTTCCTTGAAGCATATTTGTGTAGTAAATGTTCAGTCTAAGTAGAAATGTCTGTTTGGCAGGAAGATGATTCATTAAATKGCTTTTCAGTTATGATCAGGAATTTAAAAAGAAATCACCTGAAGTTGATGGACAAATCCAGCATTAGGATTAATACAGAATCTTCTTTCTTGGACATAAGTAAATGCATCCCTTAAACAGAGAAGGAGAAAACATTTCAGTGAAAAATATATAAAAATCTCTGTGGTTTGAGTCTTCCTTCAGATTATCAGCTTTTCAAAACAGAACCCCTAAACTCTCCCCAGAACTGCTCTGCTCAACTGCAAGTGCCTGGCCAAAGCAGGAAGCAGCAGTTGAACAATTCTGTTTGGCCACCCCAGTGCTCAGCTCAGTTTCCAGTTCAACACAGGGCTTGRAACAGCCCCTGGGGCCTCTCCCATGGTTTTATCCATGGATGGAGGCTGCTGCCCTGCTTCCCTTAGCAGCAGGTGCCCAATTCTTACAAAAAAAAAGGATGTAAACACAACTGCAGTGAAGTGAAATGGAAAAATCAGCCCTTTGTAAAGTTTGAGCTAAGGCAGTTGTTACCTACTGAGACTGAGTGAAAACATAATGGTTTCTGTTCCCTCCAAAATCATTATTCACTCCCACCACCTGAATTAAAACCTGAATGCCTCATCTTACCTGTACTTCACCCCAAATGTTTCCATTATGTATGCAATAACTAAGGCAGCACTRAAAAAACAAACAAACAAAAATTAGTAAAATATATTTCAATGGTTCAAAAATATGAATGTCAGGAYGGATAGCTTCCTACCTTCTAGAAATCCCTGCGTTTCCATGGACAAGAACTTTTCCTGCAAAAGAAAAGAAAAAAAAAAATCAACCATAATTGTATAAACTGAAGAAAATTCCTTGAAATGTGGTTTTTCCTTTTTATGGAGAATCAGGCAGTAGCAAGGCACATCCAAGAAAAATAGGTGTGTCTTCCTTCACTCTGAATTTTTAACTACATTCTGTCCACTGGATACAGGAACAGGGATTCCTGTGTAATATACTTCAAATCAAGCATAATAAACACCCCAAATTTAAGAAAAGCTCATATTTAACAGCTTCTAATACACACCCCTCAATTTGTTTTAAAGCTTTAACATCACCTTAATAAATGAGGGAAAAGTTAATATAATTTTACCTCCACTTTGTAAACTTCCATCAATAAATTCTTTAGTCTGAAAGAAAAATAAATTACAAGACTCAAACTTTCAGCTTATATTAAATGCAAATAGTAGTAACATCTAAATTAGATATCATTTTTATATCAATCTTTATCCACAGTGACAATAATTCACCTTTATGCAGACAAATCTCATTTCAACTAGACATTTGTATTTCTTTTGTACTTTTGGCTGTCTATMMAACTGTCAGTGCCAAACCAGTGTGAAGGCACTGTTGGGTTTCTTTTTGGTGGAAGAAGGAATAAAATGGTTTTGCTCAGTTGCAAACTAAACTTTAATAAAGATACAAAGCCATAGCTCAAAAACACGGGTTTGTCCTAGTCATGGGCCTTGTTTAACTTACAAGTCACTTTTTAATTCTTCTGCAATAAATATGTTTTAAGACTCTGTAAAACTTCGTTACTATTTTGAATTTGGTACAGAATTTGAAACAAGAAATGTAAATAGTCTTCAGCTCAAATAGAAGCTTCCCCCAGGTCAAGAGCYCCAGAATTCCCCTATGACTCAATCTCTTTGTTTTGAGGCCAGTTTAATTTTTTGGTTTTTTTCAGACCATAACATAGCAGCTCTTACAACTCCACCAGTTTCTATACTTGTAAAAAGGAATTAATTACACTTATAAAGTGCCAATAATAARATCAAGAGCTGGCAGCACTTTCAGGTGCCTCAGGCTGAGTATCCYAAATTTGAAACTGATATTTCTCAGTTCAGAAAATTCCTGGGCACCTCCATTCCCAATCCAGACATACTCACCATAGGGAAAAATCGGATTATATTCTCCACTGGATTATCTGCAATATCCAAGACTAAATACCTGCCATGAAAACAGTTACTGTGAGWACACAACAACATTGAGTTGTTCAGCCCCTGACAGATTTCCCCTCTCACAAATCACTTTAAAACTGAAGATAGTTACTGCAAACTAGGGATAATTCTAATTTGCAGATTTGTCCAGAGTTCAGGATGAATAAAATTCATAGTTTGGAGTTCAAGTCTTTCTGTACCTCAGCACATTTTTCTAATCGTTCTGACAACATGAAAATATTTGGAAAGAACACATACACACAAAACATTCATGATAATTTCTCACCTAAATAACTGTTGGAAGTTTGGTTTAATAAAATTTGCTTCGATGTTTTGCCGTATGCATATTACATGGGTTATTCCATGTTTCTGGAGTATAGGTAGCTGTGGGGAAAGAAAAAAAAAATCTTTTTTAAATTACAGGTTCATCACTGCACAGTAATAAAAAGAAAAGCTATAGCCCTACTGTGTRTTTCAGTATATCAAGGAAAATCTCAGCTGTTTTTCTAGAATTCAGAGTGTGAAAATGTTGGGTTTCAAAAGAAAAAAAATCCTAACAGTGACAAAAAAAAAGAAGGCATTTGATGAACTTGTTTGTCTCTGCCCACCTTTCACTTTGCCTGAAATTGCAAGTCCCTACATGAGGGAGGAATTTGCAGCCAGCATTGGATTCTTGCTGGAATCAGACCATGAAAACAAAATCATTTAAACCATGAGGCAAATTTGCAGAGTCAAGCTGTGCCTGAGCAGTGTTTGACTTTATTGTAGATTTAATTTCCCTTGTTTTAATGTCTGTGGGTGAGTTCCCAGTTCGGATTTGTTTTGCAACCCTTCAGCAAAGGAAAATAGGAATTGGTAACAAGTCTCAAATGGTTTAAATTTTCTGACAAAAATTCTATTTAACTCTAAGACTCAATTTTAATACAAATAGCTCAGACCATCCCATAAATGCACCACATATTCCTTCCACTTTGAAATTTTTCACGTTCCAGTTCAGAATTGCAACCAAATTTACACCTCTATAGASACCCTTGAGCAGATCTCCACAGTAACAAATCAAATCACCACAGCAAAGCTTCCCTATGAAAGRATATTCTGAAAATCATACCTTGCTTTTCATAGCTGAAGAATATGGGCCTAAAAATAACCCAGGTAAGATTTCCTAGGAGGCAGAAGAAGAGACATTTAATACCAACACAAAATGATTGGAAATAACACATTTCATTCACCTCAGACAAATAATTTACATATTTCTGAGATGTGTAATCAAGTGTCATTTACATCAGGACAGGATAAAAAAATCGGTTTGGCAGGATAAAAGAAACATGATCTTGGTGCAGGAGATCTTGTTTTGGACCAGGAATTAAGTCCTTGATCTGGACTAAGTTCCAGGTTGATTATTGCATCTCACCCACCCCAGATCAAGTGAAGGGACTCTAACTTGGTTTATAATTCTGTGCTGTAATTCATTCCAAATTGCTCTTACGAAAAGAGAGTTCCCATTTCCACACATAGAAATTGTTCTAGCTCTGGCCTATAGTGGGAAAATATCAATTTTACCATTTATYTCCCCACCAATAAARAYATGCAGAGCTGTGTAGATCTTAYCATGTGCAAAGGTTTGAGTGACACCATGGTAGGAAAATTTTAATKGTCCATCCCACTGGAAAACACTTCCAAGTTTGAGGTAAAAAGCAAAGCTCTGATACATTTTTAGCATCACCTCCTGAAAACATTTGGAAAGCCAAAACCATTGTATTTTGGAGATTAATGTTTTAGCATTTGCACAACACACCTGTATTCCAAGTTGGCAAATCCTCACCTTAATTAGATAATTAATTCTGCCTCCCAATGGTGCTGCCTGACACTYTACCTACAAAGACTGATTTTGATACCAGCTCTTTTTTTTTCCTCATTAAATGCTCCATGGGTTTTGCCTCAAACAGTAAATCAAAGTGTCCTACCTGCATCTCTCTCCTCATGGGATAGGTCCAATCCTTAAAAAAAAATAAAAATTAGATATACACACAGAGAAAAATGTTCAGGCAGAGAGCTATACACATTTTATAGAAGAGAATCACACTCTGAGTTCTGTACAAGCTCTCTGCTGCACATCAGGCACGTTCCTGCCTTCTTTCCACACAGATGCCAGCACCACCCAAGAGCAAGGAATACTATTTGGAAAGTTAATGTGAAGAAACYTCAAGTATTCTACAAAGAATCCTTAAAGCTGCAGAAGATATTTATCAGCTGTACATCCACATCTCAGCTTTCTGCTGAGAAACCTCTCTGAAGTGAGGAAGGAAAAAAGAAAGGGAAAAACGGCTTTAGAACATTCTGTGCTAGTCCAAGAAGCAAAAAAATTCCTTAGGTTGGTGCATTCCAGCAGCCACTGAAACAACAGAAGATAACAAGTGGAGCAGGTAACTCCCTTAAAATCCACACTGCCTCACCTAATACACTCCAACTGCCTTCACTGTGGATATTTTGGATGTAGCTAGAACAATTCCAGAAATTTGTGCTCTCCATGATCCCAGGGAATCTCTACTGCTCCCCATCCTACAGTAAACTGGGRAGGATCCTCACCCAGTAAATAAAACACTTGTGTCCATGGTGGTGTTGGTCATTCACAGCCCAACACCTCCTTCCACACAATCCCAGAMCCCCAGGACTGGGAGGGTTCAGCTCCCAATCCCAGCTGACCATTTCCTATCACCCAGCTCAATCCATCAGAGCTGCCCAGAGCAAATGCCAGGATCAACATTTCCATCCTTTGCTCCATTTTGCAGCAGTGCCAAAGCTGAGCAGAAAACTGCTCAGGCAGAGACTATTCCTGTCTTTCCTTCCCTACAACTCCCACTGGCCTCTATTAACAGGCTCTTACTCATTCCTTGACCCTCACACATGAAGGAGTTGTAGCTGAGATCCCAGCTACCATCTGGAGGTAAAAAAAAAAAAAAAAAAAAAACCAAACCAGGGAATAGTCAAATATATCCAATAGACTGCATGCATTTATTTACATAACTCTGTTGTTCGATTCACACACACACGAGCAGAAAAAAAACTTCCCCTATGTTATATTCCAGTGTCCTCAAAAGCATGGGAAAGTTAAAACTCTTAAATATTCCAGCTGGGAAGGGAGGTGTGGATTACAGCAGGAAAGATCCTTTAAACTGCAGCATTGTCCACCTGAGCACCCAGACTTGCAGCAGTAGCACTGATTTCACATTAAACCTCTTTTTACCAATACAATAAAAATCCTGTGCTTCCCTCAGACACCCCCACAGTGCACAGGGAGGATTTTTTAGCTCTTGGTAGTGGAATTAGGAAGGATTTTAGTATCTGTAAAGTTACTCAGGAAAAGACTTGAATCTGGGACAGCGTTTCTGAGAAAGCAAACAAACATTAAGCCACTGCACAGAATCTTTTGGATAGCACCTAAAGTGGCAGCACAAACAGGGAAATAAAATGCACTGAAATGGGCTTTGCTGAAGAAACACAAGTAGCTAAATTACTTCTGCATGTTCCAGCTGGAATAATAAAAGCTCCTGGAAGTAGAAAGGAGAAATGCTGTGACAAAAGGATGATATTTACAGGATTGAATCCTTTGAAGGTTGACCCTGCTGGCTTGCTCTRTAGACAAAAGCATCATTCACTCCTCAAAAAGCCAAAAAAACCCAGGCTTGTCCAAGTTTAAAACCAATCCTAAGAGCAATAAACTCTGAAAAGCTTAAGCTGCACTCCAGGAAGATACAAGCATTTTAGTGGGTTTATTACATTGTTTGTTAGAATTTAAACGTCTTAATGTGGAGCACACCGAAAACACAAATTTATCATTGTTTTTGGCTTAACAATACATTGCAAATATTTCTTTCAAATGCATGAGAGGCAGGAATTTTTTAGTCCCAACAGCTGTAAACTGCACAAAATAAATAGGTAAGTATTGAGCAAGGCAACTCCAAAGGGAACCAAACCCCAAAAGACAGCACAGATGCTCTGAACAAGAAAAAAATGTCACCATAGGCCCCAGACTTCAGCGCCCTTCAAGAAGCCAAAAAGATACAGTTTCCAATGGGATTTACTCTACAAAATAACTGAAAGACAGTGTTTAAGGAAAACATTTAATCTGAGACAAGTACACAAACCACTGAAAGAGTGATTTTGGTGAYTGCTGACAGCCCTTCAAGGCTTTTAAAACCAACAATGCCAGATTATTCAAATGTTATGCAAAGTTATGTAAAAAACCCAATCTATTAATGGAGACTGAACCCAAGCAGAGGTTCCATTTTAAGGAATTCATTCATCAACCAAGTTTTCCACATTTTCTGAGCATCCAGCAGACGAATAACAACTGCAAGCTTTTCTTTYGATCAGACCAAATGCAAGAATTCAGCCAAGAAAACAACTGGTGATGCCAGAAGTGGAGGGAAGAACAGCATTCCTTGCTGCCAAGGATTTGGGAGGTGCTCTAGAACAAGTGACAACTCCCTGGAAGACTCAATCATCAATACCTTCAAGGCACCAAAGTGCAAAAAACAACCTCCAAAACTCCAAAGTTTTGAAGATAGAGCCACTCCCCTCTGACAGATMTCCCCAAACGAGCAAGAGAAGGGAGAATAAAGCACATTCCAAAGCCTTCCCTACCCACAGCTGAAATAAATGGAAGCTATGAATTAATAGGTAGCACTTGTCCACACTGCAAAAAATTTCTTGGTATCCAATATTCAAACTACAGCAAGAGTAACTCTGCCAGGTTTGGGTTATTTTGTCCATATTTTGCCATGGATACACCTGTTCTAAGGAAGAATAACTTAATGGCAAAAAGTAATGTGGAGTTTTTACTGAAAGAGTGACCTTGGCTGGGACTTAAAATAAAAAAATTCATCTGATGATTCTTTTTTTAATTAGTTTAGCAACCCTGACACTGACACTGTACCAAAGCAAAGAGTGTGGTTTTTAAACAGAGCACCCAATCTGCATAAGCCTCTCCAGAAGGAATGCAGTGAAATGGATCCACGTGACCCAGCTTAACTGGTCCCTCACTGACAGCTGAAGTCTGCAGACCCATCTGATTTTCACACATAAAAGGTACATCCCCAGTCTTTGTCAAAGCTCAGCCCTGGCTGAAAGGCAAACCCACTTAGGATGGTTCAACTCCTGCTGCCTTGTAATTAGCAGAGCCTGCAAACCACAGGCAGGCCCAGGTAAAGGGAGAAGCTCTCAGAGGTGCTGAAAAAGCCACCAGGAAAATAAACAAATCAGTAGTTAGATGAGAATGACATGACGAAGTCTTCTCCAGATTTTCACTGCTTCTTCTCACCTGCTCAGCATCACCCAATCCCTGCAATGACTCCTTCAGCTTCCCAGACCACCACTCAAATCCTTTGGGGGAAAAAAAAAAAATCTTCTGCTGACACTCCAGGTGTCCAACCCTTTTCTAACTCTCAGACAGCTCCTTTGTTGTTGATTTATAGCATCACTTTCCTCTCCACACAGATTTCTCTTCCCATCACAATTCATCGTAGCAGGGCTCCTGCATGATGGATTGAGCACCTCAAAAACTCAGGGCTGGCAGAATCCTCTCGCCTGAAGTTGTTTCCCTGTCTGTAACACTCCAAGTCTCTCCTCCAAACTTGCTACAAGGTTCTCCCACAAGTTGTGAAGTCGGAGCAGCAGAAACTGTTACGGCAGCGCCAGCCAGGGGCTCTGACCTGCTCCAGTTCCTGCATCTGCTGTGGCCAAGAGATCTCCTGGCTCTGAYTGTAACCACTGCACAGGAAATTAAAATTACAGCCTGACAGCATTMTATCAGAGCAGAGGGCAGGATTACATCACCTGCCAGCACCACTGCCATCCTCCTGCCCAGGCTGCAGCTTGGATCGGGGCTGTGTCCTGATCCCACAACAATCACCTCTACACATATTTAATTCCCAGGCAGCTTTAAGTGTCATTGACACGATGAAACGAGATCAAATCTTGGGTTTGGAACTGTTTTACACAATATTTTATACAGGCCAACAAAGTGGAGGAGGGGGATGTGATCATTAAAGACCTGCACAAAAATCTCAATCAATGTTTGTAAAATGGAGAAATTGCTACAAGAAATCTTGAAATAGTAAAGCAATAGCAGAGTGCACTCATTTGCCATCTTTTAATGAGAAAGCAGGCAAATTAAATGAGGTACTGAAAGAATATTYGAGGAAAATATTTGAGTATCACTGAAACCTGTCATGTCTATCACTGYGAAACGTGGTACTTAAGAGCCGCAAAATTAGCTACAAACAAGAACGAAGTGAAAAGTTGTGTCTTCAGCTCAGTCATGCTTTGTGTTCTTGGACAGCTATATTCATTAAAAAAGCTTTGAACTGAARTATCAATTTTTGTACACATACACAATTATTTCAGTTGGAAGGGACCTACAACAATCATTCAGTGCAACTGCCTGACCAGTGTAGGGCTAAATACAGATTTTTTTTTCCCCAAGTAGAAATCCTGGTGCAAATCTATAAAATAAACAAAATGAAACCAAATCTTTTATTTCCCTCAAGGYGTGGGCATGGTGCTACCATGAGCAAAGCTTAAGGAAGGTTTGGACATTGCTGCTATCCCAAAACTGGCTGAAGGCTGGTGAAAGGGCTGGATAAAGGRTGAGGTGACATTCCCACCATTGCACAGCTGCTTCATCCTATGYCCACCACCCAATACAGGGATGGATGAAGAATTTTACAGGGAATTCTGTGAATTATCAAGATCACTCAGACAAAGGGAAGGCCACACCAGAGACATTTTTGCTGTTGAAAATATAAAGGAATACAAAAGCAGGAAGGTGGAGAGGAGCAACAGTAGCAGGTGGGAATGACAGCACAYGGAGGAAGGAAGAAGTGAACAACTGGGAAAGAAAGGTTATTTTAGCAGAGAGAAACACAAGCCACRGAAAAGGATAAAAGGTAAAACTAAAGGAAAAATAGAAATAAAACAAATCTTATTTGCCCCATTCTCTAACATTGATCCTGAGGACAYCTCATTAAATACCMTCAGCAAACAGGATCAGCAGCATTGATAAAAACTTTTAKCATATAATTTTCTTCCAATAAAATTGGAAATAAAGCAGTGGAGACAGAATTCTTCAGCTYATAGGAAGCACAAAGATAAATGATAGAAGTGCCACACTCATACAGATTTATCAGAATTATTTATAAYGGTGCAAGAATGGCCTTTTTCATGCCCCCTCCTTATTTTAACTCATGTGTTGGGCTATACTAAGGACTCTTTGCAATCCTCATTCAGATAAAAAAAAAACCCAAATTTAATTCCCAAATCCCACAAACTGCTCCTCCGTGCCTGTGTGGATCCCACCAGGCTTCCCCCGGATGGGAGGCACAAGTTAATCAGGACTGACAGACTGCTCAACTTCAGCTGCCACAGAGCACTTTTCTGATTTATGCAAAGCAGTCTGATAGTATCCCACAGAGTTGTGATCAAAATCTGTCACCCGATTTACATTTCCCAGCACAACACAGCATTTGTTCTCCATTTTTTTGGGCTCTATTATGTGGGCAGGTAAAATAATTCTAATGATACAGGCTTCCTACTTCTTTTAAAGAGTCTGCAGAGGAGGGGGAAAAACTGTGTTTTAAGGGGGTTATTTGTGTTTCCTATCAAAAGTGAGAGTAAAAAAAAGTTTAATAGATTTGTTCCACCTTTAGATGGGCTGCATCACTTGATAGTTAAAAAAAGCAGTCAGAGATACATTAGCATTTCAGACTAAATATAGCTGTCAAAAATGTAAATTTCTTTTTTAAAAAAAACCCAAGTGCTAAAAAGAACTCAGCTTTTATGCATAATAAAAAGGCAAATATGTCTGCTCAGTCAATACGCTGCTAATTTAATTACAAAACCCATGGAGAGCCCTAAAAAAACTCTAAATACATCATGARTACTTGCTTTGCTCAGCCTGATTGCAAGCAAATATGTTTTAACAACGAAATAAACTGGTAATTGTTGCTGTGYTYCCATTATATATGGGAAWACTATAKAATGTGTTTGTTTCAAATTAAATGGGAAAACAATTTMTGTTAAATTCCTTCAATTATTGCAGTCCTTACTGATCTTCTTTCCACAAGCACTAAGATGTCTCAGAACTAATAAGCMAACATGAATTAATTGTTATTAACCTGACCATTTTWAAATGGGTTTTTAGCCATTTTTCTCCCCAGTATAAACATATAACACAGAACTTCTCAAATTTAAGGTTTCAGACSTGACCTTGGAAAATGGGCTGATTTCAGGAAAAAAAAAATTAAACAATCTAATCTTAGAAATGCTGCCACATCACGTACAATCACTATTACTCATAAGGCTTTGAGATATTCACTATCACCAGTCTGTAAAAAAACACACAGCTCAGACACCGCCGGTATAAACCAGAAAAGCTTTGCCAGAATGATGAATTCCTGGTTTGCAGGCATTTCCCAAGCTCCCAAAAGTACCAGCAGACAAGAGGTTTAAAAATCCTGCAATCCCYAAACACCACAGTATGGATTAGGGACAGGGCAAACAACATCCAGGCTGGAAAACTGACCTATTTATCCAGAGCACATCCCTGCAGCCTGCCCCAGTCAATCCAGGCTGTTCTCTCCCTCAACACTTTTCCAGGAAGAAGTGTGATGCTGTGCAGCCAGCCAGTGATTTAGCTTTATTTTTAATTATTATTATTATTATTAAAGCTGTCACATGGTTACAAGTGTCAGCTGGCAGAAGGGAGATAGGGGTGGCAGTAGSATTGACTTAAAAAAAGTGGCAAAGCTGCATTTCTGAGCAGCAGGAAGTCAGCCAGGGATTCCCCAAGTTCTCCCTCCTCCCCTTTCCCAGTATCTTGAAATCAAATCTGCCAAGCCAGCATTAAACAATCCATCACCARCTTCCTGAAATATTGGGGATTACTCCTCATTAAAGAGCCTCTCCTTGCTGCAATGCACAAGAGATAATCACCTGCTTTCCAGGAAAATCCAGATTTTGGAAGCAGAATTATTTTAGTTTTAGWTTGCTTCTCCAAAGTGCTGCTGGATTGGGCTTAAGTCTCTTACACTTTGCTTTTAACAAGTTACCTCCAYAACAACTTTAACATTTCACCGCTGGCTTTAACTCTTCTGTTTCCCCCACATACTCCAACTATTTATTATCTTACGKTTAGAGCTTGGAATTTATCTACGTGATCTTGTATTTAGATCATGTCAGACACAAAAGTAACATGTTGAAGAGAAATTGTTACAGGTTTTAGAATCAGTGTTTGAAAATCTCTACTATGTGAAATTCTAGCACACTACACATCGTATTATTTAGAGACAGACCACGATAAAAGCAAAAAAAATAAAAGCTACTCTAAAAGATGCTGAATTATGATCTCAGTTTTCATCAGTTAAGAGCTGTCAGACAGTAGTGAGCTCTGATTTTATTTTTATTTTAACCCCAGACTCCTCTTTAGCCATTATAGATGAAAAGCCATCCAGGCTAATTTAGTTAACCATCCTCAGACAAAACTGTGGGTAACACGATTGGTTTCACCAGAAAGAAMAGATATTTAAAACTAAACAAATTACAAACCTTACAGGCTGGTAGATGATTTGTGTTGAGATACAAAGTGATTATAACTTTGTGAGAACGACTAAACGACTTGTAACACCTCCAGAGCTCTGAAGTAAAAGGGGTATTAAATCTTGACAACAAAAACAGTACAAAAAGAGTCACTCCCATATTTCAGGTAATTTAGCACCATAACAGCGTTGAGCAATACTGTTCAAACAGGAATAAATGCTGATGTTTATAAAATATGTGACAGTCTATAGAGGTCTGAAGAGCTCAGACACTCTCAGCTTCCCTCACGCAGGCTGTGACATTTTGTATCAAATATTTGAGGCCACCAAAGGGGAGGACATTCGGGGCTGCCTGTGACACACAAAAACAAATCGGCGGAGTCCAGGGTCAGCGMCGGGGAGTTCAGCCAAGTTCAGAAATCAGACACCGCGCTGACCCGGCTCCTGTGACACCGCACAGCTCAGCCTCAGCAGGCATTGCCACCTGTCCTCGTCCGCAGAGAAGTCCTGGCTTTGGAACACGGTGAAAATACCTCCTGGATGGACTCAGCCGAGCGCCGGATTGCTTCTGGAGGAGCTAAGAGCTGGAAGGCAGCGAGTTTTTGGGAGGGACACGCAGGTACTCCCTGCTGGGGCTGCTCGCCCAGGGAGGGACACGGCTGGCGGCCTTACAAAGGCAGAGGGACACGCAGGGGGAGAGAAAGGGCGGGTAACAGACAGGCTGTGACACTCCGAACGCAGAAAAAAGGATATAAAAACAGAGTGGGGGCTGCTTTGGGAGGGAAAAAGGCTATGGAGATGAAGCAGGAGGGCTCCGTCCCCTGAATATGAGGGTGGTGAGACTGCCCAGAGAAGCTGTGGCTGCCCGAACCCTGGAAGTGCTCAAGGCCATGTTGGACAGGGCTTGGAGCAACATGGGATAGTGGGAGGCTTCCAGGCCGGAGGCACCAGGGAGGGGAGATACCGGGGGTCTGCGAGGGCGATGAAGGGAGCAAAGCCCGGCAGCGAGCAGGACAGGCAGGATGCGCTCGGTGGTCGCAGGGGGTGTCACCAGCACAGGGCGGGACACGGACCCGCGGCCTGCCATGGATCCCCGCGGGAATCCCGCGGGAAGGGGCGCGGGAGGCACCGCACGGCGGGCAGGGCTGTGAGGGGAAGCTCCGGCGGGGCCGGGAGCGTGTGCGGGGGGACGGGGGCGTGTGATGGAGGGGGACGGGGGTGTGTGCGGGGGGACGGGATCCCGCTCACCTCAGAGTCCTCTTTGGCCTGCGGCAGCGCGGGGAAGGCCGGCTTGGCGAGCTCCATGGCCGGGCGCTGTCCGGGCGGGGCAGGACCCGGGGCAGGGCGGCTATTTGGGCAGCGGGGCCGCGGGCTCCGGCTCGGGAGCGGCAGGAGATGATGGAGGCGGCGGAGGAGGAGGCGGCGGCGGCGCGCTCAGCCGCTCGCGCCCGGCCGCCATGCTGCTGCTGCTGCTGCCGCCTCTTCTTCCCTCCTCCTCCTCCTCCTCCTCCTCTTCCCACCTCTTCCTCCTCCCCCTCCTCTTCCTCCTCCTCCTCCCGGCCTCCCGCCCGCCCCCGGGCCCCGCTCCCGCTGCGCCCCCGCCCCGCTCCGCCCCGCTCCGCCCTCAGCGCTCTGCCCTCCCCTCACGGGCAGCTGCCGCCCCGGTTCGTTTGATTAACCCGCTCGCAACCCCGAATTCGGGGTAATTCGCCCCAAAGTTTCAGTAACGGGCGCTTGGGCCGTTAACGGCGAGCACGGCCCGGCTTGGAGCGCCTCACGCCATGTCGCGGCCATTAAGGCTCCTTGTCGCCGTCCCCTGACATTGCCGCGGGCTCCTTCCCCTCACAGGCCCGCTTCCATCTTGGCTTCATCGCCCGTGGCAATGACGCTGCTCCCTCACATTTCAGCCAAGCGGGTCATGGCTGGACTGCCCAGGGAGGTGGTGGAGTCCCCATCCCTGGAGATCCCCAAGGTCGTGGCACTCAGTTCTCTGGGCTRGGTGACACGGTGGGGATCGGGCACAGACTGGACTCGATGATCTCAGAGGTGTTTTCCCAACCTGAATGAGGGTGATTGATGCCCTCAGATACCTCAGTGTTGGGATAAGAACTGTTTTTCTGCTTTCTGAGCTCCCATGGTCTGAGAATTCCAAGAGAGCTGGAGAGGGACTTTGGACAAGGGCCTGGAAGGACAGGGCAAAGGGCAATGGCTTCAAACTGCCAGAGGACAGGGATGGATGGGATATTGGGAAGGAATTCTTGGCTGGGAGGGTGGTGAGGTCCTGGCACAGGGTGCCCAGAGAAGCTGTGGYTGCCCCTGRATYCCTGGAAGTGTTCCTGGCCAGGTTGGATGGGGCTTGGGACACCCTGGGATAGTGGAAGATGTCCCTACCCATGGTCCTTTAGTTCTCTTCCAGCCCAAACCATTTTATAATTCTATGAGGCTTCACTTTMAGCTGCAGTTTTTCATTCCTGTGCTGTTTGGTGAACCAAAGACACTGGTGTCATTGGAATTTCTGAGAAAAACTTAGTCAAAGCAAGCGAAGTCAATGGGTTGGTTACTTAAATAAAACTGGAAGCATCCTTTTGGAAATCCTAGCCCTTGATTTTTAGGTGCACCAGAAATAAAAACAAAACCTTTTTCTGCTGCTTTACAAAATAAAACTTTGAGAAACCTTTGGCAATCACRTTTCAGCAACCATTTCCTCAGCACTCCAATTCCCTTGCAGTGAAAGATGAAGGAAACAGTAAAGGAGAAAGCCAAGGGAAAACTGCAGCTCCCACCTCCAGCTGGTGTCAAGAACAGGAATAGGGAGGTGTTTGTAGCCTCAGCTTGTGGCACAAACTTCAAAAATGAGCTTTAACCACGCCCCAAGCTCCAGGAAAGAGTTTTCCACCTCTTACCCTCCTCCAAGGTAACGCCAGAGGCTCAGCTCGCTGTTGTAATCACTGTAGTGCTCAGAAATGGACTTTTATTTCGTGTTGTCATTGTTCCAGGCACGCTGGCTGTACAAGCTGCACTCAAAGGCTGTTAAAACTAAAGATGCAAATCTCATGTTTATACTCCTGACACAGCCACAATAGGGAGAAAGGTCGGTTACAGCCATATAAACAGGGAAATRTTGTTGTCTGTCCTGTTTTAACTGTTCCACACCTTACACTACCRGTTTTATCTCAGTGGTGGGAGAGGAAATAAAACTACAGTTGTTAGAACTGCCAGGGAGATGCTGTGTATTTCCTGAGAAGTCAAGAGATAATCTAATGTACTTGCCTGTCAGCTGAGCATGCTCAGGATAATCCAATTAGGTTAATTAGAGGTAGCCAGAAGTGCAGTTTAGTGCACTGCTGTTCCACTGAGGTTCAGGTGAAGTTGCACAGTGCTGTGGAAGTGTATGCACCCCTTGGGGTGGAAATGCTTGGGAAACCAAAGTAAAACAGATGGCCTTAAAAACACCACCTTACTTGCGATTATTAAACATCAGCTCAGGTAAATCCTATTCCCAGAATTCAGCAGCAAATGAGTAGGCAAAAAGGCAAAAGGTTCCTGGCTTGTACCAGCCAGTGTGGCCACAGACCCAGGGCAGTGACTGTCCCCTGTGCTGGCACTGCTGAGAGAGCTCCAGTCCTGGGGAAAGTTCGGGGGCCCTCATAAGAAACAGTGAGGGGCTGGAGTGTGTCCAGGAAAGGGAATGGAGCTGGAAAGGGTCTGGAGCCCCAGGAGCAGCTGAGGGAGCTGGGGAAGGGCTGAGCCTGGAGAAAAGGGGGATCAGGGGGGACCTTGTGGCTCTGCACAACTCCCTGACAGGAGGGGGCAGCTGGGGGGGTCAGGCTCTGCTGCCAGGGAACAGGGACAGGACTAGAGGAAATAAAAATAAACCTCAACTATGTCGGGAAAGGTTTATATTGGATATTAGGGAAAATTTCTTCATGGAAAGGGATGTCCAGACCCTGCCAGTCCCTCCTCTCTCCAACCCTTAGGCTGCCTCCATTTGATAGGGGAAGAACAGGACTCCAGTCTCTACACCAGAGAAAAGCTGCTCCTCACTCAGACACAAAACTCGCTTCTCTACAAGACCTACAGACAAAATCCACCAGGATAAACAGATTTAAACAGGTTTTATTCATAAACTGTTTGGGGAAAGGAGATTTACCGATATACAAAAAGTCAAGAAATGAACTGACTTTCTTCTGTTTGCGGATCCTTTCAGGCACGTTTATAAATTCCCACCATAATTGCTAAGGGAACAACACATCTCCATACAGTTTTACTGAGCCTGGGCTGTGAAGAATGTTGCATTTCGGAATTGTACAGAAAACACACTCCTGTAGCCAACTTGCAACTAGCATTCCCAAAATTACTAGCTACATGCTACACAAACACCTTACAATGATAATCAAGAAGTACATTATTTCTCTCCTTTTTTTATGCATTAACCCAGTAGGATGTGTACAATCAATCACAAATTCTATGGTTCATTTACACAGGTTTGTAGTCAAGTTTGGACTCCAGCTTCTTGGAATCAGCCACTTTCCTGACAGCTTTCATGAAATCTTCCTGAACTACRAAGTCATGATCGGCACGGATCGCAAACATCCCTGTGAAGGAGGATTTAACAGTGTAAAGACAGAACAGAAAGTTTCACTTAAATTCAAATRAAAACTGATCCAGGTTACACTGTGTGCATGTGGCCTTTCCCATGTCTTGGATGTTGGGAAGAGGGGAATGCCTTCCTGATCCAGGGGATTACTAAGAAAAAAACATGTTTAAACTCTGAGTGTGCATTCAGTGTGTTACTCAGCCTGCATGTGGAGGCAAACCCTTAGTGCACAAATTTGCATGTGGAAAAAGCATAAAATAGCATCAATTCTCCAGGCACTTGGGTACCAAAGGCCCTGAATTCTCTGAAAAAATGAGAAAAATAGGTATAATCACTGTTTCTAGAATGTATCTGGTTCTAATGAGACAGTGAGATGCACAATGATCAGCCAACAAGTGGTTGGCTCAGATCAGCTCAAGTGAAATGTTCCAAGAGAACATTTTTGAGCTCCTGGGTTTAATCCATGGAGGAACAGCTCCAAGGCTCAGCATTATCCMAGATTTAGCCCATTCCAGTGAAGAGTTAAGGAATTACCTGCTTCAGTACAGACATTTCTCAAGTCTGCTCCGTTGAAGCCATCTGAAAGCTTCACGATTGCTTCATAATCTGTTCATAAAACACCAATGCCCGTTAGGAATAAATCACCCTTCCCGTYAGGGATGCCAATAAAATACATATCCAGCTACCAAACACCCACTTGGATTTCAGTGCAAACAGAGAGCTGCCCACTGGGCTGATAAATTAACTGGAATCATCAGCTGTATCACTCCTTCCATTAAAACAGCAATGTGTGGCAGCCAAAAGCTCATGTTATATAATTAAATCCCAAAGTTACCAACTTGTGGTTATAAGAATCAACATGAAGTACAAAAACTCCATCAAGGCAATGTTCTCATCATTTAAACACTGTAAAACCCAGAAAACTCATCTCCAAGTGATCATAATTCATTCTCTTTCTATTTTCAACACTCTATGTACTAAAGGCATTTAATGTCAATATATTAAGCCTGGTATTTCATGCACATATATTTACTAAAAAAGTGGCCATGGTTATAATTCAGAGGAATCAATTTCTAATCCACTGTATCTGCTGAGCCTCCAGCACTTTCTGATTTTTGCAAGGCTGCTTAATAAAGTGATCAACTTCCTGGAAAACTTTTCAGTTTCCCTTCTGTATGAAATTCATAATATTTGAATTGAATGTTTTTATCTCATGAATCCAAAAACTCTTAAATATGAGAAGTTCTTCAGCTGTATTTCAATTGCATGTAGTATGTCATATAAAAAAGTCTTTGCATAATTGGAAAGTTAAAAAAACATAAGTGAGGGGGCTAAGCAAGGTTGAACAGTGCAAGGTTTGTGAGTTTAGGGTTTTCAGCAGACACTAGGAGAATCTCATGCTGGTCTCTGAGCAGGTCCTTCTCTTTAGATTTTAATGCAATTCCACCCTGCTGCTAAGTCCTGGCCTTCCTTTTGGGATATCAAAGCTRAGCATCACAGTCTTTCCACATCCCACTCAGAATTTAGCAAGGACCTGACACCTCACCTTGCTGAATGGCATGAAGGAATGATCCTGCCCTGTCCACTCCAGTGCCAAAGACACAAGAACAAGGATGGAGTAGAATCAGAGAATCCCACAGTGYTTTGGGCTAGAAGGGACCTTAAAGGACATCTTGYTCCAACCCCTGCCATGGCCAGAGGCAYCTTCCACTTGCTCCAAGCCCCAWCCAATCTGGCCTGGAACATTTCCAGGGATCCAGRRGCARYCACAGCTTCTCTGGGCACCCTGTGCCAAGGCCTGCCCACCCTCACAGTCAGGAATTCCTTCCAAATATCTGGCAGTGGGAAGCCACTCCCCTTGTCTTGTCACTCCAAGCCTTGTACAGAGTTACTCTCCAAAAAGTTTACCTCAGGCTCATGATTTGGAGCTTCTCCTCTACCTCAGTCTGCAATCACGTGCAGGTTTAAGCCAACACTGCTGCTAAGAAAAGCAATGCCCATCCCCTGACCCTCCCCCAGCTCTCTCCTGCTATCCCCATGCTGAGCTGCAGCTGTTGATGCAGCCAGATGGTGACTGGGATCAGTTCCAGGGGCTGCAGGAATTGCTGGTGTCAGCACAGAGGGGGTGGGGGTGGCACGGGGCCCTGGGGCACTGCTGCACTCCCAGGCAGCCAGCRCTGCTTTAAAGGCAAATCCCAGCCCCAGTTTCCTCCAGGAAGCTACGAGGAGTCACTGTGAAAGCAGGACTCTGGTCAGCTTAGAGTAACARAGTCCTTAAATAAACCTTCCCCATTTCATCTTATTATTCTCCCCTTACACTCCTGAGAGAATGATCCACACCACTACCCAGACAACAATTTTCCTTACACGGTCTCCAAACTCTAAGGTTTCTCCCTGACTTTTAAAGATTGTTGCTTTCAGACTTCATTAACAATTTCTTTCATTGAGGGACAAATGAAAAAGCTCTTTGCTTGCACTAAGCTGTTCCTTTAGAAACAGGAAACTGCCTGACGAGAACCATGTTGATTTTCCAGTTTCCAGCTGGGCTCCAAGGGTTTACAATCAGYTTTCTTTTTCAAAGACTTAACAACAGTTCAACCAGGATGCATTAGAAAATAAAAGAAGTAGAATTCCGAGAGAGGAAGTGTAAAGGTAGGAATACAGTCAGAGTTGTAACAACTCACCCTCTTCCCATCTTTACAAAGAGYAGCAGGAATGATATCCAAGTAACTTCTTACTTACCTATTTCACCATGTTTGGTGATAGGACCTGCGTGAATCTTCAAAATATCTAATCTGGCTTGTTCATTTGGTAGATCGATATCTAGAAAGAATTACAGCTTCAGTAAAAGCAGAAACCCACAATTCCCATGGGTTATATCCTCCTTCCAGCCACTGGSAAGCAGAAACTCACGGATTTTTCTATCCAGCCTTCCGGGCCGCAGCAGGGCAGGATCCAGGGTGTCAGGTCTGTTCGTGGCCATGATCATTTTAACTCTGTGCAGGGTGTCAAATCCATCCATCTGATTCAACAACTAACAGGAAAGAGAATGTTGGTTTTAAACAACYCCAAACCTTCCCAGTCTGATTTTTTCCCTGCCTAAGTATTTTCACCAAGATAAGAAGCACTGAAGGTAAGTCAAAAAATCCTACAAACTGCCTAATGAAAGGCCTGGAGCTCCCTGAATATTCCATAGGGCTGAAGAGAGACACAGCAAATATTTTGCCCAGAGAAAAGGACATTGAGCAAAGCTGAGCTCAAACGTGAGACACTTGACTAAAACAATGAGGCAAAGAAAACACTGCAAGGACTAAAGGAACCCATGGCTGCCTGACACATTTGGATTGTAGAGCACCAAGGCCAGGACTTTCCAATTAGACTTGAAGAACAGCCTCTGGAATACTAATCCACACACAGGAAGGCRTTTCATTGTGAAGATTCAAAGCACTTGCTCTTTGATCACACTGATTTAATTCTCTGTGGAAGGCAGACACATTCTTTTGAACCAGGCAAACTGTTTGCAAACACAGGCCAAGCAAGGTTCCCATTAGCTTCAGAATTCCTAATTGTCACCAGTGGTTTTAATATTCTYTTCACACAACCCAGTTTACCAAAGCAATTAATACAGTGTCTTGGCTTGAACCCACAACATACAGAAACAAAGAAATACAACTATTCCTCCTAGCTTTGAAAATCCAACTGTTACAGTCCAGGAATTTTACAGATTGAGTATTTTTGGGGCTAAAAGAGACAGAAAAATGGGCTCTTCAAACCTTCAAAGATGCAGGGAGTAGCAGAGGGTAAAAGAAGAGAAAATATCCCAAATAACCCCAGCAATTTTAAAGATTCAATTAGTCTACAAACTGAACTCATGGCTGAATGATCAGGATGTGCAGCTGCCTTTTGTAAAAGCAGCACTTAGTTCACTTTTAGCTTAAGACTACTAACCCAGAAAAGGTTCAGCCAAGCCAGATCCCAGGTAACAATTCACACCTATATTATATTTAATGTGGCTGTCCAGGACACAGTCAGGAATCAGACACTCACCTCCATCAGAGTCCTCTGAATTTCTCTATCAGCTGATGTGCCTTCGGAAAAGCGGCGCCCACCTGCAGCACAGCAAACTCATCAGTTCTGGTACTTGATTTTTGCCTTTTGAACAGGGGGAATTGGCTTTATAGYTGATTTCAGCTATAAAAGGAGAGCCCAGCCACCCTCCAGGCCATGAGCCTTACCAATAGCATCGATCTCATCCATGAAAATGATGCAGGGCTGATGATCTCTGGCATAATTGAACATCTCTCGGATCAGCCGAGCGCTCTCACCGATGTATTTGTCCACTATGGAACTCGACACCACCTTGGGAAGGACAGAACACACAGATGAGGAGACTGGAGAGCAAACAGATCATATTTGGGACAGAGCAGTGCCATTACACACCTTGAGGAAGTTGCARTCCAGCTGGCTGGCAACTGCTCTGGCCAAAAGGGTTTTTCCTGTACCTGGATAGACAAGAGATTGAAGTTGTTTAATTATGAACTCAACACTGCCTGCCAGTGACCTGGGAACGAGGGAAAGGGAAAGGGTGGAAAAGGGAAAGGGTGGAAAAGGGAAAGGG
>NW_026624443.1:41529-68233 GCF_030028575.1 Malurus melanocephalus
AAAGACAGTTCTTGCCATAGTCTGAGAGTGACAATCAAACACTCGTTACCCTTTGCTGAGACTCACCAGGGGGGCCGTAGAGCAGGCAGCCTTTTGGAGGGATAATTCCCACACGCTGGAATAATTCTGGGTTTGTAAGTGGCAGTTCAATGACCTGGGAAGGAACAGAGAACAAACTGAGACTGAGTTTTAAAACAGCTAATGGCACACCTGCCAGCCTGGTTTTCATGTCTCTGCATTATTTATTGGCAGCATATTTTGTTTCAGAAACAGCTGAGTAACAAAATGTCAGCAATCCCATGATCAATCCCCACTCTTGCCCTGACTGTGCAATGGCTGGTTCCTCTCCATGCTCTTTGCTCAAATGACATCCCTACTGTCATAATTCCACTCCTCAGTGCAATCCTGGTARCTTTTGAGCAAAATTCCAGTCTGCTTTGCTGCCCTCCCACTTGACTTCATGGTACTCCACAGCCTAAAGGGTCTTCGATCCTTTAAACCCTCTCCTCTAAAGGATTATCTTCATTTTAATCCCATTCCAAGCACTTGAAATGAAACATGGAAAGCACTAATCTGAGAGGATCATTGAACAGCCCCATGGTGGTGTAGGACAAACATCAAAAAGGTGGTTTTGCCCTGAAAAACTTCTCTCAGAGCATTTATCAGAATCTGAGGAGSGATTTGAGGCACTGGGTACCTCCCGTAACTCTCGGATTTGTTCCGACAGCCCCCCGATCTCAGAATAGGAAACATCTCCWGGGTCTTCATGAGACATGTTATAAACCAATGGATCCACTTCCCTGGGCAAATATCTGGAAAACAGGAATTAAGAATAGATATTTGTCATTGTGCAGACACATTTACACGTCTATAAAGTTATTCCCAAAAATTTTACAGCAATATGAAAATTATTTCTTGCCTTCCCATCTTATGTGCTGAAAAAACAGAATAAACCCAAATCTAGCAAACTTTTTCAAGTTTTAAAACAAAGCTTAAAAAAGGCTGAAAATACTGAGTCGCAATTTTTTTAAAAAGAACAACCAATTTTCCTTTAAATCATATAAAAGACACACAAGTCTTTCCCCATAGTAACTGTTCTTACTTAAGCACTGCTTTGCAGAAAATGTTTATGAAATATCAGACAACTGATGATTCAAATATTTGTGTAATATTTTTCCCCCTTTATATGATGAGCAGAAGAGCACAATCCTACCTCATAATAGTCAGAGTGGTCATGTCCAGAGCAACTCTCGTCCCTGGCTTCAGCTTACTCTTGTCAAGCTAGCCCCAAAAAAAAAGAATTCTGTTAGAACTCAGCTCCAAAAATTGCAAAGTTTCAGCCAAGATGTTAAATGGAGTTTGCACTCTTTGCTCCATCCCAGACAAGAAGAAAATAAGGTTACAGACTGACACACCAAGCAGTCACTAACTCACCTCCACACTTTTAAAATAAAGACTATTTTCTAGTCCACCATTAATTTTTAATTTTACTGCTGTCAATCTGACTGGATCAGGGGGATGTAATCCTCCCCTCTGCTCCAAACAGGACAGAAGCAGCTGTTTCAGAATACTTAAACAACCCTCACAAAAAGTTGCACATTTCCCTGTATCATTTCCTTCCCAGCTTTGAAGTCAGCTGTTGAATTACTCTTTCACCTCGGATGCCTCCTCACCTRCCTCAGCAGTTTTTATCTGCTTGTTCCATTTTTATGGGATTTTTAAACACATTTCAGTCCACCCTGATAAATTCTGCTGGAATTCAGAGAGTTTCTCACCTTGTGTTTCAGAAACTACTTTCAAGGCTTAACAACAAGGACACAGCCCATGCTGGATGGGATACTGGGAAGGAATTTTTGGCTGTGAGACCCTGGCACAGGGTGCCCAGTGGCTGCCCCATCCCTGGAAGTATTCCAGGACAGTTTGGATAGGACTTGGAGCAACCTGGGACAGTGGAACGTGTCCCTGCCCATGGCARGGGGGGGAACTGGATGGGGTTTAAGGTCCCTGCCAACCCAAACCATTCTGGGATCCTGGGACATGGCATTTGCATGAGAAGGATTTCAACAGCCTTTTTCCAATACTGATGGAAGTTTCCCACTGTCTCCTGGTGGATTTATAAGGTCTCTTGCCACTTGGGAGGGTTCTTGAYCCTCTGGCAGGGTTTAGGATCAAGCTGTCCCTTCTCCCTTACTGGAGTCACCACGAAGGCCATTTTCCAGCTCCCTTATCCAAAGAACTTTGTACCAGCTTGGAATTCTCAGTTCCAATTATGCCCAAGAGATTTAAGTTATTTTGCAGTGAGAAGAAAATGAMGAGAAACCACTTGACCTTCTTAGGWAATGCACTTRAGAYAGGGAAGTAATTTTGCTCCCACTTAAACAACCTTGCTCTCCTYCCTCCTGAGCAGCTACAGCTCAGCCATGAGAGCTTTGATCAAAAACTTGTCCTTCTCGTCTGGGAGAAATTATTTGTCTTTGATATTTTGACATTTTGAAAACAATCAAGGGTAYGGTAGTTTTGAGCCTCTGTAGCAAATCAAGGATCTTTTAAGATAAAAGTGCTTTTAGTGAAGAATAAACTCCAAAGTGCTGGTTCATCCAAGGACAACCTATTCCTTTGAATTCACCTCTGTTTCAACAAAGAACATCAAGATTACCTTACATGCCCCACAGTGGAATTGTTTAATTATGTCTCTGAAAAATTTGCAATCAACATCTGTTTCTCTTCAGAAAGGAAAAAAGTGGATAAAGATAATGGCTTTAAATAGACAGAGTAGGGTTAGATGGGATAGGGGAAGGAATTCTTCCCTGGGAGGGTGGGGAGGCCCTGGCACAGGGTGCCCAGAGAAGCTGAGGCTGCTCCTGGATCCCTGGAAGTGTCCAAAGCCAGGCTGGACAGGAATTGGAGCACCCTAGGACAGTGGAGGGTGTCCCTGACATGGCAGGGAGTGGACTGGGATGAGCTTTAAGGCCCCTTCCAACTCAAACCATTCTGGGATTCTGTGGTATACTGTTAAATAACATTAAATCTAAAGCTGAGTGCTATGACAAAAACAGCACAGCAACAACGACTTTACACAATTATTAATTTGCATAATAATTTCAAGATAGTCCAAAATCAGGCAGAAGGACAGAGTTTTGACTCAAGAAAAAGAACAAAACACATGCAAGGCACTGTCAGTGTTGTGGATTGTTTTGTCCCCACTAACACCACCTGCAAAGGGAGAGGAGAGCAGGTACCAGCGTCAAACAGTGATGTGCACATTAAAGGAGAAAACACTTCAYGCCACTATGAACACMCYRGATGAAAGSMAWKSYWAWWWTYCMRRWYMAARSCMWTTTTTWAWKRAWWWTYMMMMMRRWYMAWTWMCYKKMSGSSRMMRSCMAMCMMSWWWYYKGGKYCMWTTKKKGSCYTYMMMAWKRMYKGRARRRRRAAWTWRRRRAAAAAMCCAAATTTAATTAATTYACTCWMTGAGTTYTGTWACTGAACTATCCAGTATGMTKTTAYRCCAATAATATGATCMCCAATACTTTAATTCTTAACTTCTCCATAACTTTAAGAAGATTTTAACTAGAAAGATTTATTRTTTYGTGGCTGCCCCATCCYGGGAAGTGTTCCATGYCAGGCTGGACAGGGCTCAGAGCAGCCTGGTTTAGTGGAAAKGGGCCCTGCCCATGGCTGGRRTTGGAATGAGATGATCTTAAAGGACCCTTCCAACCCAAACCATTCCAYGATTCYATGATTTTCATGATCTCAGAAAATGTATTAATTCAGTGTACTTACATTTCTCCTCTGTCAGCTGTTTAAGAACCTCGCCAACAATCTGTAAAAAAGTAAATACAGCATTAGCCAAGAGATAAATTAACACTGCAGAACTCAGGCCACAGAGAAAACCTCTCTAACCCATCAGTTCCTGATGTCAAGGTCCCTGTTTGTTTTACCTGGACTGTTCCCACTTTCTCTTTCTTGATGCCAAAAAAAATGATTTAAAGGTTACTTCAGGCAAATTCACCATCAACCCCAGCACAKGATGCCAACACCTCATTTCCCTCACATACCTGCCCAACACTCTGCAAGGCCTTGAGATCATTTTCTGACTTCTCATACTGCTTGGTGAGCTCTTTGAGCTGTTCCCTTACTAGAAAAAGAAAGAAACACAGGATTTTGGTAACCTTCAACCCAACAAGAGCCCAGCACCAGACCCTTTTCCAGCTGCAAAGCTGCAGGAAGAATGAAACTGTGAGACACCAGCAAACCCAGTAAGGGACCCTTGAGCAAAATGTGGGGAAGGGAACAGAGCTGGGGAAGGGTCTGGGGCACCAGGAGGGGGTAAAGAAGATGGGGGGACCTCAGCCTGGAGGAGAATTGGGGAGGTCCTTGTGGCTCTGCACAACTTCCTGACAGGAGGGGACAGACGGAGGGGATTGCTCCCAGAGAACAAGGCACAAGATGAAACGGCCTCAGGTTGTACCAGRGAGGTTTAGATTGGGACCARGGAAAATTTCTTCATGAAAAGGGTGGTCAGTCATTGGGGAAAGGCTGCCGAGAAAGGCAGTGGAGTCTCCATCCCTGGARGTGYTCAGGGAATGACTAAACATGGCACTCRGTGCTCTGSTCTATMGACAAGGTGGTTCCAGTGAYAGRCTGAACTCGCTGATCCCAGAAATCTTTTCCAACCTGAACGATTCCGTGATTCTGTGACCCTTTAGGGCCAAGCTCCCAAGGGGCCCGGGACGCGGCCGCAGCGCCCACCCCCGTCCATCCACCCCCGCTCCCCTCCCCGGGGCCCGGCCAGGCCCATGACGAAGCGCGGGCAGCGCCGCGGCCGCCGCGTCCCTTCTCAGGCTCCACGGAGCGCTCAGCAGCGCCCTCCCCCCGTCCCCTCAGCGCCCTCCGTGCCCGCGCTCACACTCCTTGAGGCGGCCGTCGATCTCCTTGTGCTCCAGCAGCTTCTTGCGGTAGTCCTGCAGCGCCTTGTCTCTGGGGTCCGCCATGATGAGCAGCCGCCGCTCATAGGGAATGCCGGGAAGGGCCATGGCGGCGGGGGGGCCGCTCCCGCCCGGCCCTCAGCRCCGCGCAGCGCCCCCTGTCGCCGCGGAGGGCAGCGGCATGTCGCGACATGAGGGKCTGTCGTGAGGGGCGGCGGCTGCTSAAACAGRGAYTGCRAGGCACGGMTTGTGTCAGCGCTGAGAGGGCGMAGCGTGGGTTAAAGAGTGGSTTAAAGAGTGGCTGTGGCTCCTGGTTCAGGTATCAGAGGAGAGGATGTGTGGGGAGCCCTCATGGAATGGTTTGGATTGAAAGGGATCTTAAAACCCATCCCATTTCCACCCCTGCCATGGCAGGGACACCTTCCAYTMTCCCAGGYTGCTCCAAGCCCTGTCCAGTCTGGCCTTGGACATTTCCAGGGATCCAAGGTCAGCCACAGCTTCTCTGGGCACCCTCAGCTTCTCTGGGCACCCTGTGCCAGGGCCTCTCCAACCTCACAGCCAGGAATTCCTTCCCAATGTCCCATCTAAATCTGCCCTCTAGCATAACAAGCCAAAAAAAGAGTCGGGATTTTCCTCCCCTTCCCATGGTGTGTCTGTCTGATGCTGCAAGGGACCTACAGCAGAGACCTACAGCTGTTCCCCCAAATCTTGCTTTACCCCCAGAGCTCATCCCTAAATGTGTACCAGGGAAGGGCTTTTGGCTGCTGTCACTGCCAGGGAGGGATCAGACACCTTTTCCTCATGCTCTGCCTCCAAGTGGATGTTCTTTGGGTGAAACTTGAAAGGTTTTGTGTCCTAGAATCCTGTAGTTATTTGGGCTGGAAGGGATGTTAAACCCCATCCAACCCCAGCCATGGACAGGGACACCTTTCACAAAACCAGGCTGCTCCAAGCCTGATCCAGCCTGGCCTTGAAAACTTCCAGGATGGGGCAGCCACAAAATAATAACAAGCTTTTGTAATTTAAATCTAGTTAAAGATTTGGAAGAGCAAAGAATTAATAGTATTGGTGATCAAAGCATTGGCAGAAAAACATTCTGGATAGTTCAGAAACACCATTCAGAGGGGGAGTTAAGTAAGTTTTGGGTTTTTTTTCTCTCTCCAGTCATTGTGAAGGCCACAAATGGACYSAGATACGTRGTTGGCTGTCRCCGTCAGGTAATTGATCTATGTGAATGTTCATTAAAGTTTGCTTTGATCTGGAATATTAGCATTGCCTTTCATCCAGCATGTTCATAGTGGCGTGAAGTGTTTTCTCCTTTAATGTGCACATCACYGTTTGACGCTGGTACCTGCTCTCCTCTCCCYTTGCAGGTGGTRTTAGTGRGGACAAAACAATCCACAACACCGCCAGGACCTTACATATGTTTTGTTCTATTTATTGAGGCAAAGCTGTTTCTTTCTGCCCGATTTTGGTGTGTCAAAACCTGGGGGCTGCTCCCGTTCGCAGCGAGCGGAGCGCGCCGGGGCCGGGCACACGGACAGCGCAGCCATCCCAATCCCCACGTTCCTCCGGTGACTCAGCGCTGCCGGCAAGCACAGCCCCATCCCCGGGGYGCTGCCCGCGGTGCTCCGCTCCGTGCTGGGCCGCTCGTAGCCGGCGGGGCGGGGCGGTGTGAGCGGAGCAGAGCAGAGCGGAGCGGAGCGGGGCGGCCCCTGCAGCCCGAGCTGTGCCGGGCCCATCGCCGACATGGCGGCGCTGCTGCTGCTGYCGCTGCTGCTGGCGCTGCCGGCCGTGCTGCCCCGCGGAGCCGAGAGACGCTGCTTCTGCCAGGTGGGTGCTGCGGCGAGGGGTGGATGGCAGCTGGGATCCGGGCCGTGCCTGGGAGGTGTTGGTGGTGGAGTGTGGAGGGACATCGGTGTCCAGTTGTCCAGGAAGGACGTGGAGCTGCTGGGGAGAGTTTTGAGCAGGGCGCGGAGATGCTGCGAGGACTGGGGAGATGCTTCAGGAACTTTCTTGTGTGGAAAGGCTGAGGGAGCTGCGGGTGCTGAGTCTGGACCAGAGGAGGTTCCAGAGAAACCTTACAGTCCCTTCCAGTACTCAAGGGGCTCCAAGAGAGTTGGAGAGGGACTTGGGACAAGGGTCTGGAGGAATAGGACAAGGGAATGGCTTCCCACTGYCAGAGGACAGGGTTAGATGGGATATTGGGAAGAAATGCTTCCCCGTGAGGATGRTGCTGCCCTGGCATAGGTTTCSCAGAGAAGCTRTAGRTGCYCCATCCCTAGAAGTGTCCAAGGCCAGGTTGGAYGGGGCTTAGAGGATCCTGGTCTGGYGGAAGGTGTTCCTGCCCATGGCTGGCAATGGAACTGGATGAACTTTAAGGTCCCTTTTAACCCAAGTCAGTCTGTGATTCTCTTCCATGCCATCTTAACTGTATTCTCTCTCTGCTCCCATTGGAAATGGGGAGTGCTCCAACTTCTTGAGCATTTCTTCCCCACCTGTCCAGGTGCCTCTCCTGGGATGTTTCAGGGATGTCTGTTACTATAATGCTGCTTCATCCCCTCTCCTGCCTTGCTGTTCTCTCAGCTCAGCTGTCCAGGAGAGAGCATGGCTGCAGCAGGCTCCTGCCACTCTATCCTTCCATGCCTGGGTGTGAGCTGGGCTGTTCTGCTCCTTAAAGCTCTTCCAGGATTAATTCCCCTTGCTGGTGTGCCAGTTGTGTCACCGCCTGGCCCTTGGTGCAGCTTCTGTTCCAGTACAGTAATGAGAGAAGTGGGTGCTGTGAACCAAGCAGCTGGATTTGGGGAGAAATTGCTCTGCAGATTCCTTCTGACGTGACTTTGCACATGCAGAGTGGCTGCTCCATCCCTGGAAATGTCCAAGGCCAAGTTGGATGGGGCTTGGAGTACCCTGGGACAGTGGAAGGTGTCCCTGCCCATGGCAGAGAGTAACATAAGATGGGCTTTAAGATCCCTTCCAACCAGAATCATTCCAAGATCAAGGGGTGAAGATGTCACAGTGTGTTTAGTGCTTTATTTTGTTGCCTTTGAAAAAAAAAGGAAGCTTTTTAAAAGGCTACTCTTGCTGTATTAAAATTCTAGTGCTTAGCTGTGGGTCAGAAATTGAGAGTGGAGAAAGAAAACAAATGGAATTGGCACTTGGGATGGCTTTGCCTTCCTGGGTGGCTCTTGACACCTTTCAGTTTTCTGTGGAAATGATAACTACAAACTTTGCTGATAAAGAATTGAAAAACACACATTTAGATTCTGTTTAAGTTCTGTATCTCTGCAGGGTTTTTTCCTTGCAGCTTCCTGTTAGCAGAGAAGTTTGTCTCCTAAGGATTGAATGTTGAGTCAGGAGTGTGGAATGGGATAAGGAGCTATAACCACTAACTGAACTGGCATTGTGGATGGCAGTGGCTGGCAGGCTCTTTTCCTTGGGCTGGAGAAGCTGGTGTGGTGCTTTGAGCTTGTTGGGCTGCTGCAATGTGCTTTTCATTCTGTGGAGCAGCTTGGTTTTCACTACAAACGTTTATTTCAACATTTTTTTTATTACCTTTAGGAAAGGGTGTCATGTAAAGCAGCATTTCTCAGCCCTTCTAACCACMAAACCTTTTAAATCATGCCCGAGGGCTGCCTCATCTTTTTGTCAAAAATAATCTACCGATCTTCTTGTGCAGAACTGGTCTGGTGGTTTTTATTTGCCACCAAAGAAAATATAGGGCAAGCCTTAAATGATCTGATTTGCCCTGCTTTGGTTAGATTCTTGAAGGCCTGGTACAGCTTTTGGTTTCCTGCTGTGAACCATCTCGTGTTGTCTCAGGAGCTTCTCAGATGAAGAATGCTCAATGTGGGGTGACTGGGAGAGCTCTGGCTTCTCTGCCAGCCTGGGACAGTTGACAAGGGCCACTTTGGGGAGTGCTGCTCCAGCAATATTCCCAGTGCTGACTTCAGCAGGCCRTGATTCTGGAAAGGGTGTTGCACTCCTGTCTGTCTGCACCCAGGGCAATGCCTCACCTGCTTTTTGTCACCATTGTTTTATCCCTCTTCCTTAGAGACCAACCAGTTCCAAAACTTTTATTAGAAACATCCATCTGTTGCTAAAAACACTTGCATTTCAAATACAGTTTTCTGCTTCCCAAGCTCTGATTAACATTCCGATATCGAAATTCCCTCAAACTTTACAGGCAGCTGTCCCTCCCCTCGAGATATTCCTGTTTGCATCATGGCTTTAGTCAGCCATGGATGTCTTCAATATATTCCTGGTAATTATTGTTCATTTGCTGTTTACAGGCTGAGGCAGCTGCATTAAGGATGTGCTGCAGGTGTTTGGCAGATGGGGATTTTGACGAGGTTTCCGGTCTGGTAGAGGGCTGGTTCCCTTTGGGAATGTTTCTGTGGGCAGGACGYTGTCATTAGGGGTGAGTCTGGGCATGGAGAGTTTCCTCCTTGGTACCTGASAGGCTTTCGAGCCTTTCTTGCGTTCCTGTAGAATTGGTGTTCACTCTGCAGCCTCTGGGGCAGGAATTTGTTTCTAGCACAGCTCACAGTTTCTCTGGGGTAGCTTCAGGAGGAGCTTCCAGGTGGAGAGAATCTGATATTTGGAGGTACATACTACCCCTCTCCTCTGGTGAGATCCCACCTGAATACTGTGTCCTGCTCTGGGGTCCTTCCAGCACAGGAAGGACGTGGAGCTGTTGGAGTGAGAGCAGAGGAGGCCAAGATGATCAGAGGGATGGAGCAGCTCTGCTGGGAGACAAGGCTTGAAGAGAGGGGATTGTTCAGCCTGGAAAAGAGAAGGGTCCAGGCTGACCTAATTGTGATCTTCCAGTGCCTGAAGGAGCTGCCAGGAAAGGTGGAGAGAGACTCTTTTACAAGGGCTGGAGTGCCAGGACAAATGGTCTGAATGGCTTCCCTCTGCCAGAGGGCAGGGATGGATGGGATATTGGGAATTAGGAATTCCTGGCTGGGAGGGTGGTGAGGCCCTGGCACAGGGTGCCCAGAGAAGCTGTGGCTGCCCCTGGATCCCTGGCAGTGTCCAAGGCCAGGTTGGACAGGGCTGGGAGCACCCTGGGACAGTGGAAGGTGTCCCTGCCCATGGCAAGGGTGGAATTAAATGATCTTTAAGGTCCTTTCCAACCCAAACCACTCTGGGATGCTGGCACAGCACCTCAGCCTCTCTGGTTTGACCCCATTCTGAGGCTCCCATGTGAGATTCACTTCTGTGTGAGTTCCAGAAACCCCAGTCCTTGTTTTCTGGGCAAAAGATGGGGGAGAAAGCACCTGGAATGGCAGATACAGCTTCTAGGATAGGTTCAAGAATGACTGTCCTCACCTGACTGCCACCAATTTGCTTCAAGTGCACTGGCAAGGATGGAAATGAAATAATTTCATAGAATCAGAGAATATCCTTAGTTAGAAAGGACCCACAAGAATCATCAAAATCCAATTCCGTTCTGTACCAGGAAACTTCTGCTGAGGGAGCAGGAAAAGCATCTGCTCACCATCGTTGTGGGGCTGGTGTGGATTGTCCAGACGGGCAGGCAGTGCCATGGAAGTTGGTACAGGCTAAACCAAACTCCTCAACCTCTGTGGCATTCCCTTCCCTGTGCCCTGTTGTAGCTGTAGTGGGAGATGCAGGAAAAAGTTTTCGTTTCCTGCCTGACTGTGGTGTGGGACAAGAAGGAAGCCTGAACTCCACTGCTCAGGGAATGTTCCTGTGACACTGAAAGGAGCAGAAAGGTGGGAAGAGCAGCCTGACAGGAGTCTGGGATGGAGTGGAGGAAGCTGAAGCAGAGGCCCAAGGCAGGGATTACCCAGAGTGGCTGGTGTTGGTGTTCCCAGCCGTGTTACACACACCGGGTGGGTCTGGCGGGGTTCAGGATTGTGAGCACGTCCTCCTTGGAGCTTACTCAGCACTTGGAGCCGCTCCTGCCGCGTCTATCCCGGCGGCTCCGTTGCATCTCTTCCCAGTGGGAAAGCCCAGCCCTGCCCAGCAGCCTCCTGCCAGGTTCTCACACCCAGGCAGGTGGAGCAGAACCCGTTGCAGGCGCTCTGCTCGGTGATTCACGGTGCCAGCAAGCACATGGCACGTGTTTGGGACTGGATCCATCCGTGGTTTATCTCAAACAGCTGTTCTCGTTGTCACAGGCTGAAGATGTAGGTAAATATTATTTTTGWGGGGTGGGAGGAAGTGTTTTAAGGCCCAGCCCACTGGAGGGCACGTTTGACACGTGTTGTAGCTCAACTGCTTTGGCAGCAGGAGTTGAAGTCCCAAACCGAGTGAGTCTTTCAGCATGCAGGGCTGAAAAATGGCTTCTAGGGTGGTCATGGAAGAAGAGGGAACTTGTGGAATGAAGACCAAGACCTGCCAAGTGATCTGACATTGCCACTTCCCTGAGTCTTGAAGTGGCTCAGCTTAAAGCTGTTTGATGGTGGCATCGCTGGGGCTTTCACCAAGCTCTGAGGAGCCTTGGCTCTTGATGTTCTTGATGCTGCTTCTCTCCTGTGCTCCTTTGCCTGTGATCTTTGATAGGTTGGGCTATCACACAGAGGCTGGGGAATTGCCCATTTCTGTCCAGTCTGACTGAAATCCTTAGAGGAGGAAGGATTGAGCAGAGCTTGARTTTTCTCAGCACTTCCCCTTTGCCCCCACGGGTGACACTGAGGCTCATCCCACCAGTGCTTCAATAAATGGTATTTGGAGAGCTCCAAAGCCTGACCCCCGTCCAGTCCTAAAGATTTTGGGATCCTCTGCAATGCTTCACTCTGGATTTTATTCAGAATGAGGATGGTTTTGGCTTGAATTGGTCACCAGACAGAAGAAAGACCTGGCCCAAATGGTGCTTCCAGTGGGGGAGAGGTGGGAGCTCCAACATTCCCACTCACAGGGATGTCATTCCTTTGGAGTGACATTTGTCATCAAAGCATAGATACAGACAGCACCTGAAGATTATCCCCAAATCTTTTTGTAGGCCACTTTTAGACCCAGCCTTTAATCTTCCTGCCTCGAAGGATGCCAAGATTCCAGGAAATAAGAATGTGGTTGGTTRGTTGGTGGTTTGCTGCGGTTTGCTGTTTTGATGTGTTTTTTTTAATATATGTGTAATTTTGAAACAGCTTTAAATTGGGTAACTGGATTAGCAAATTGCTACTGTTTATTTTTACAGGGGTGACTCAGGTTAGTGGAAAGCTTAAATCACTGTTAATCTTCATTACCATGCAGGGCAGAATTCAGTAAATGTGTGAGGGTGACACACTGAGCTTCAGTGTAAACACTTAAAATATGAGYGAGCCTCCAAATGATGCTGCCTCAACAAAACAGAGTTGTTCCAGTGGGGTAGGGAATTCTGGCTATTTTTTCCCCCACCTCCCCATTTCATGTGACTCTGTGCTCCATTTCTGCCCTCCTCCTCACAGCTTCATTTCCATGGTGGTAAATATAATATTTTTATTTAAGTTGTTGTGCAGCKCTTGCTGAATTATGAGYGGCTGAGGGAGCTGGGAAAGGGCTSAGMYTGGAGAAAAGGGGGATCAGRGGGGATTTGKGGCTCTGCACAACTCCCTGACAGGAGGGGGSAGCCRGGGGGGTCGGGCTCTGCTCCAGGGAACAGGGACAGGAGGAGAGGGAACRGCCTCAGGCTGGGCCAGGGGAGGTTTAGGTTGGATATTRGGGAAAATTTCTTCATGGAAAGGGTTGTCCAGGCCTGGCACAGCTGCCCAGGGGACAATGATGGAGATTTCATTCCTGGAGGGATTTAAAAACCCTGTGGATGTGGCACCTTGGGACACAGGAAGTGCTGGGGGAATGGTTGAACTCAGTGATGTTTGTGGGCTTTTCCAACCTGGATGATTCCAGGATTGTATTACTTCCCCAAGAACTCGTTGGGGGTGTGGGGGAAGCAAAACTACTCCTRTGTTGAGCAACTTTGTTGTCAGCCAGTAATGGATGTGTCAGGAAACCACAGCTGAATTTGTGCTACTTTTTTCTTCAGGGCTTTTTTTTTTCTTCGGGGCTTGCACTAAACCTGTTGAGTTGTTCAGGATGATGCAAGAAGGATTTGGAACAGATGTTTTCCTGCCATATGACTCTCTGAGGCAAGGAGAGGGACTGTTGCAGTTAATCACGGAATCAGGGAATGCTCTGGGTTGGAGGGGATCTTAAAACCCATCCTATCCCACCCCTGCCACGGCAGGGACACCTTCCACTATCCCAGGCTGCTCCAAGCCCCATCCAACCTGGCCTTGGGCACTGCCAGGGATCCAGGGACAGCCACAGTTTCTCTGGGCACCCTGTGCCAGGGCTTCTCCACCCTCACAGGGAAGAATTCCTTCCCAATATCCCATCCATCCCTGCCCTCTGGCAGTGGGAAGCCATTCCCTGTGTCCTGGCACTCCAGGCCTTTGTGAACAGTCTCTCTCCACCTTTCCTGTCAGCTCCTTCTGTTTTCCAGGCTGAACAATCCCATCTCTCACAGCAGAGCTGCTCCATCCCTCTGATCAGCTCTCTGTGGTTCTGATTAMCTCGAATCAGTGGCTGCAGCGCTGTTGATTAACAACATTGATTAACAACAAGGACTTTCTTTGAGGSCTCTCATTGGTGTCATTGCTGCCTAACTGGTCCCTTATGCAAACTGCAGCTCTCAGCTCTGTGATATCCTCCAGGAATGGCCTCCTGAGGCTCATCCAGCAAGGAACCTGAGCAGGCAGCCCATGGCTCACAGCTGGCACAGCAGACACATCCATTCTGCTTAAACTTGACTTGACTTGCTGGTAAAAGGAAAGAAAATGATGAATTATTTTGTTGTCTGCAGTGCTAGAAGTTCCTGGCCGAGTTGTTTATATTTGATTTATTATTTTTGATATCTTTGATTTTGATTTTATTGTTTCTTTCTCCTCCAGGTTACTGGTTATTTAGATGACTGCACCTGTGATGTAGAAACCATYGATGCCTTTAACAACTACAAACTTTTTCCTAGACTGAACGAACTCCTGGAAAGTGACTATTTCAGATACTACAAGGTAATTTTCTCATGCAAGAATTGTAATTATTTGTGTGCTACTGTATTTTTTTTTAATCTCCCTCAAACTTACTGCTGATTTTTAAAAAATCAGGTAGCTGGACTTTGATTGTGATCTTTTAAGGATGCAGTCAGTAAGTTAGAACCCTTCTGTTATGAGGAGAATCTGAATGAGATGCAGGATTTTTAAGATGTTTTCTTATCCATTTTTCCCTCTTAATCAATACCACATTAATGAAAGGTCTTCCTTTGGTGARCTGTGATGTAAAGATGTTGATGACCAATGATCCATAATGAGGGGACTCACAGTGACTCCTCACTGATGTGAAAACCTGCATTAGTTACCCCACACTCAGTTCATTGATGGCTGTTGCTGTCAGATATTGCATGGATGAGATTGATTCCATGAGCTGCATTCTGCTCCCTCTCAGATTCCACAAAATCTTATTAGATGTTCATTGTTTTGGAAGAATGCTACTTGTTAACAAATCAAAGATTGGGATTTGTTGAGGAAGCTCATGGCCTTTCCYCTTCCAGGGTTGGGATTTGTGACAGAAATACTGAGATTGGTCTGAATGAAGCACAGAATTCTGGAATCTCAGAATGGTTTGGGTTGAAAGGGACCTTAAAGCTCATCCTGTTCCAACCCTCTGCCATGGGCAGGGACACCTTCCACTGTCCCAGGGTGCTCTAAGCCCTGTCCAACTTTTGACGCTGCCAGGGATCCAGGGACAGCCACAGCCACATAGAGGCCTCCCCACCCTCACATGGAAGAATTTCTTACCAATATCCCATCCATCCCTGCCCTCTGGCAGTTTGAAGCCATTCCCTGTGTCCTGTCCCTCCATCCCTTGTCCCCRGTCCCACTCCAGCTCTCCTGGAGCCCCTTTAACTACTGGAAGAGGCTTTGAGGTCAGAACAGTTTGGAATTATGGAAATGGCTCTGTGGGAAAGCACCAGAAGGAAGATGCAAGGCAGGATTAAAAGGATAACCTGTTGTGATAAAAAGCAACGCTATCAATCTGGGTCACCAAGGCATTGTAGGTGTGGGAACAAACAAATGCTGAACATTTGATGACTCGACACAGAATCTGTGCTCTGGTCACAGCTGGATGGCAGGAAGGCTCCAGCACATCCTCTTCCCAAGGCTGCAGTCCCAAAATTCCCAGAACAAGGAAATTACACCCTCTGTCTCCATTCTCACTGCCCTCACCTTGCACTGGGTTTTGCTTCCCAAGCCTTGCACTGAAGCACTGAAGGATATTTGTGTTGGCAAAGTGGGGGGTGGAGGTTGGCTTGGCTGCAGGGAGATGTGTTATTTCATAGGATGATGTGTTATTTRCAGGTAAACYTACAGAAACCTTGTCCTTTCTGGGATGACAACAGTCACTGTGGGATGAGAGACTGTGCTGTACAGCCCTGCCCCTCTGTGAGTACCAAATCCATTCTTTTACATCTTTTTTTTTTTTTAGTATTTAACTTTTGCAGACTGGGAGGAAGCAGCACAAGTGACTGACTCTTGTTATTTTAGTTACAACAAAACTGGGGCTCTGATGGAGCTTTCATGTGTGCAGCAACACTGGTGGCCATAAGAAAGGCCAAAATACTAAATTCTGAAAGTTTCAGGACAGGCTGAGATTTTAATATTTGACCCTCTGCAAACAGCCAAAAACTTCTYCTGGTCCCTCTTTTATTTTTYCCATTAGCAAGAARWTTTTAGKGCAAACCCATTATTGTTTTTGTGTTGACAGAGTTTCACCCTGTTGGTCCATGGGCTGCACTGGGATTTAGTTTTGGCTGATGAATTTGACTTAAGAGCTTTCCAGCACTCTTCTTTTAGGAGAAATGCCTCTTTCAGTATCCTGTTTCTCAGCATCCTCTTGTCCTGTATCCTGGACAAAAGGGTTTTGTTCCCTGAGCTGTCCTGACTGCTGGTGTTTGCCCAAAAAATGTGAGGGAATCACAACTTGGTGGCTGGTGGTGAATCTTCCCTCTGGGGGCATTTCATGTTTTGCTGTTGACAGCCAGCACAGACTGTCTCACCCCCTCATTCTTAGGTTCTAAAATGGAATGATGATTTTTTTCCCCTTAAAATAACCCTAAATGTTGATTAATTTTTTTTCTCTTAAAAATCTATTTTTGGTAGTGATTATGACTAATATGATGGAGTTATGTTACAGTTACCTAAGTTGTAGCTGGAAGTTGTTTCTATTTTAAGAACTGACTGTCCCTGCTGCTCCTAATTATTTTGATTTGGGTCCATTTCATCCTGAAATCAATAAAAATAACTCTTACTGCTTCATTTTTCTCTTTGTCATCACAGCATTTGCTCCTGTAGAAGTGGTTTTATTGCCTTCCTGCTCCTGGAGGAAATGGAAGTTGAGGAGAATTTGGGGTCTGGTAGTGTGGGGCTGGCATTCCATGATGGAATGGTCAGAGGGAGATTTTGGAATGCTGGTGGATGCAACAAGTGAGGAGGCACCTGGGCTCCTGACCAGAGTCAGTGCTGGAGTTTGTTCTGCTGAAATTCTGCCAATTAACACAAAAACAATAGAGGATTTACCCTAAAAACTTCTTGCTAATGAAAAAAAAAAATAAAAGAGGGTCTAGGAGAAGTTTTTGGCTGTTTGCAGAGGGTCAAATATTAAAGCTCCTCTGGAGTTTGTATTGGCTTTCCCAAATTCCTGCTTGGATAAGCAAAGCAGAACCTGAAGTAGCAGCCATGGAAGGCTGCAGACCTTTGGAGAAGAGGAATCTTGCAAAAAAAAATAAATCAAATTAAACCACTAGGAATACTGTTCTCCTTGGTTTGGAAAGGAGTGAGGATCTGGGTGTGTTGTGAGCTGGGCTGGGTGCTTTGGTCACCTTCTCACATCCATCAGCTGTGGTAACATCCCAAACCTTCCCAAAGATGGGGCTGGAAGGTCTCAGCAGCCCCACACGTGGCACATGCTTTGTTTTGTCTTTCAGGAGGAAATCCCTGATGGAATCAGATCTGGAAGTTACAAGGTGGGTGTGTCTGAGCACAAAAGGATGAGGTTTGTTTTGTGGTCTGCTTTTGTGCCATAAAACTGATTAAGTTGGAAAAGACTTTTAAGGTCATTGGGTCCAACTATCACCTCACCACCCCATGTTCATCAGTGACACATCAGTGTCCCCAAGTGCCACATCCACATGTTTTCTGATCACTTCCAGGGATGGGAACTCCACCACCACCCTGGGCAGCCCCTTCCAATGCCTGACAACCCTTTCCATGAAGAAATTTTCTGTAGTATAAAATCTGAACCTCCTCTGTCCCAGCCTGAGGCTGTTCCCTCTCCTCCTGTCCCTGTTCCCTGGAGCAGAGCCCGACCCCCCCGGCTGCCGCCTCCTGTCAGGGAGTTGTGCAGAGCCACAAATCCCCCCTGGATCCCCCCCTGATCCCCCTTTTCTCCAGGCTGAGCCCTTTCCAGCTCCCTCAGCTGCTCCTGATGCTCCAAACCCTTCCCAGCTCCATTCCCATCCCTGGACATGCTCCAGTCCCTCCCAAGTCTCTTGTACTGAGGGGCCCAAACCACCCCTACTATTTGAGCACCAATATTTGTCAGGATTCTCTTTGTGCCTAAATTTTTACCCTCTTCAAGTGCTTGAGATGCTACAGAGCCTCTGAGGTGGCTGTCCTGGAGCCAGGTATTGCTGACATTTCTCCAAGAGCAGGTGTCACCAGGCACAAAAAGCCCCTGTGGCAGTGCCAGAGGCTGCCCCGAGTCCCTGCAAGACTCATCACCATTGTATAAGCCTTTGGGTATCTGCAGACATCCTGTGGAAACACAGGGTGGGGTGAATCATGAAAGGGTTTCTGGGGCTTAACCTGGATAGTGCATTAAAGGCAGAATTAAAAAAAAAAATTCCTTTTTAATCCTCATCCCTCCCCACCCCTTTGCTTTCCAACCCAGTACTCGGAAGAAGCCAATAACCTCGCTGAAGAATGTGAAGAAGCCAAGAGGCTTGGAGCTGTTGATGACTCTTTGAGGTTTGATTTCTTTTTCCATAATCCTTCCTTGTCCTGAAGGCAAGCAGGGATCAGTGCTCTCTCTGAGAGTCTTTGCCCACTTTTTTTGCAGCAAGGAGACCCGGCAGGCGGTGCTGCAGTGGACACAGCACGACGACTCTTCAGACAGCTTCTGTGAGGCTGATGGTATGGGCACCTGGGAGAGCTGGAAAGGCTTGGAATGGGATTTTAGCACTTCTGCAGAGCTTAGAATTGTGGAAAAGTTTGGTTTTGGAGGGATCTTTAAAGCCCTTTGTTCCACACCCTGCCATGGGCAGGGACACCTTCCACTGACCCAGGGTCCTCCAAGCCCCAGTGTCCAACCTGGCCTGGATCATTTCCAGGGATGGAGCTGCCACAGCCTTATCACCCTCACAGCCAAGAATTTCTTCCCAATATTCAACCCAAATTTCTCCTCTGGGAGTTTGAAGCCATTTCCCTTCATTCTGTCACTACATTTCCTGACATAGAGCCCCTCTCCAGCTTCCCTGTTGCCTCTTCTGATCCTGGAATGTTGCTCTGAGATCTCCACACAACCTTCTCTCCTCCAGGCTGAACAGCCCCAACTTCCAGGCCAAAGTGTAAAATTTCAGCAAGCCTGGAGCATCAATAGTTCCATATCTGCACTTTTCCACCCCCCTGACCTCAGCATTATGAAAATAACACACAAATATTTCTGGTAAAGCTTCCTTGCTGCTCAGGACCTTGCAGTTTTCAGCACAGTGGGGAAGAGGAGGCTGGATCAGCTTTGGGAAATGTCATTTTCCCTGAGAAGCTCCTTGTCACTGTTCCTCACAGACATCCATTCTCCTGATGCTGAGTACGTGGATTTACTCCTGAACCCTGAACGTTACACTGGCTACAAGGGGCCGGATGCCTGGAAAATTTGGAACAGTATTTATGAAGAAAACTGCTTCAAGTAGGTGTTTTTTGGGGATGAGTTCCACGAGGGTGGGGAAGCTGATTTCTGCAGAGGGGCAGAAATGAATCCTCATCCTTCTGTCTTTGCTCCAGTGCCTGTGCAGGGTGGGATGGACCAGAGACAAGTCTGGCTGTCCCAAAACCAGTTTTTTTCTAAAAAAGAAGAAAATACCACCAAAACCCCACAGAAACCCACATTTTGCTCTATTCTCCCCCTTCTGAGCAAAACTGAAGCACAGAAGGGGTTTTTAGATCCCCTCAGGCTGTTTGACTGCAGAAGTAGCTACTTCTGCTCCACTCTGTTTTTGCAGAAAAGGAGACAGTAACTTATTTACATTTCTTATTTAAATGATTTTTTCCCCTCCTAGGCCTCAGAATGTAAAAAGACCTTTGGCATCTGGCAGAGGTGAGTCATTTATTTATCTCACTAAGTGGGTTAGTAGTGAACTGATCCCGGCTCCAGGAACAATAAATGTTGTCTGGGCTCCTTGTCCTGCTGGATGAGAAATACCATGTAGCTCCTGACCAAGTGTAGAATTTCATGGCACCTGGAAGTGGGTTTTTCTGACATCCATTGTGGAAAATGAATATCTGATCTTCCACTCCTGGAAAAAAAAAAAAACCTGTGAGTTTTGGAGGGACTGGGAGCAGGGCTGAACCCTGAGATTTCCCTGGGTTTTTGTACTTGGCGGTGCCAAACCGTCTGTGACGGATTGAAATGAGATCCTGGCTGGGATCCTCCATGGAAACCACTCAGCAAGAGAAGCTCTGCCCCAGAGCCACAGCCAGGCAGTGGAAGTTAAAGAGGGGAAGGGGTTTGGAAGCAGGAGAACATCACCAACCTCTCCTCATTGCTGTGACCTGAATGCTGCTCCAATGGTCCAGATCATCCTCTGCAGTGATCTCTTGATTCTTCCCTAAATTTTGGAGGTGTTTACCTTCCTTCTTTGACCCAGGTGCAAAGGATTGGCTTTTTCCTTCTCTTCTACTGCTGAAGGGGATGTACAATGTCCCTGGAAATATCAGGTTTTACTTCCTTTGCAAATATTGATCCCTCCTGCCTGGGTCAGGTTACTCAGCCCCGTTGCTCATCCGGTGTCCTCACTGCTGCACTTGGAGTTTTCTGTGTTCAGAACATTTCCAGACCTCCCTGGAGGTTGTCAGAGCAGATGAACAGAGCAGTGCTGGTGCTTTGCAGCTTAATTTGGGTTCTGTGTAATTTTTTTCTTCTTTTTTCCTCTCCTTCCACCCCTTGTGCTTTTTCCCATCAGGAGACGACGGAGGTGAGTGGCACTGTTTGTTTTTACTGATAACAGAAACAAATGGGGCATCTTTATCATGCTGTGACAGTCTGTGCCATCAGATAATGCACCTGGGGAGCAAAATTATTCATCAGAAATTAGAGTTGTGGAATTATAAAATATCCTGAGTGGGATCATGAGGATAGAGTCCAACCCTGTCCAGATCCCCCAACAATCCCACCCTGTGCATCCCTGGCAGCGCTGTCCAAATGCTCCTGGAGCTCTGGCAGCCTCAGGGCTGGGACCATTCCCTGGAGAGCCTGGGCAGTGCCAGCACCCTCTGGGGACAGAGGAACCTTTCCTTGATTTCCCATCTAAACCCACCCTGGCACAGCTCCAGCCATTTCCTTGTGTCCTGTCCCTCCTCATCAGAGTGAAGAGGACCCTGTGCAGAGATCCCTGGGAGCTCCCTATCCCATCTCATCCTCATCTGAAGGCCTTAAAAAATCCACCAGCATTTTTTTAAGAGCACAAGTCCTGTTTGAAGCAGTCACTGAAGTGTGGGAAGCCCTTTGGGAACAGGATTTTTGCTGGGGTTTTTTTTTCAGTGCTGATTGCTGAGAAAGCTTTGAACAGCCTCATAAATCCCAACAGCCTCTGGAAGCTGTAGGAGCTGAGTGTCCCAACTCCCTCTGGCCCTGGGGATGACTGTTCCCTGGAGTTCTCCATTCTCCATGACATCTTTTTGTCCCTGAACCATCCCCAAATCCTGATCTGCAGATCACTTCCAAGCATGGAGCAGGGATAGTGAAACCCTGACTTATGGGATTCTGCACGCTCAGCTGCACTCTGTGGTTTTTTGGTTGGYTGGTTTGTTTGTTTTATAAAAATATCCCTCTCCCCACTGTGCCCAAAGAGGAAAGCAATCCCTGATCCTTGTTTTTGCCAACACTGCACTGTTCTGCCCCCCCAGCCCCTTGGGGAAAGCCCACGTGCTGTTTTGAGCTGCTGCCACGCCGTGTTAGAGAAGCATCACTCACCAGGGTGGGCAGGAAAACTCTTCTCATGCTCTTCTAATGCTCCTTGCCCAATTTCTGCAAACTGGGGCCAGCCTGGGAGGTAGATTCAGGCCAGCAGGCTTGCTGTGCACCCTCACTGATGTGTTTCCCTTCCTTTCCAGGGCACACATTTTACAAGTGGCTCAAAGGTAATCCTCAGTCTCACTCAGTCACTTTTCCTGAGATGGACACAAAACCAGGGAGGGGGTGGGATTGGTGGCCACACTCAGTGGGGTTAAATTCCTCCCTCACAGCCAGGAGAGCTGAAATCCAGTGGGTGCTTCCAGAGTCTGAATCTGCCCTTTGCTTTGCAGGGGTGTGTGTGGAGAAACGAGCTTTCTACAGGCTCATCTCGGGTCTCCACGCCAGCATCAACATCCACCTGAGTGCCAGGTACCTCCTGCAAGGTAAATGCTCCCTCCTGCCTTCCTGCCACTTTTCCTGCCTCATTCCAAAGCTGACACTTCCATGGCTCTGCTGAATGCTGCTTGGAGCCTGTTCCAGCAGGATTCAGGCCTATTCCGTGCTCTTCCCAGCACCCAGCTTGTGTAACAGGATTAGGGATGCAGCTGCCATGTGCCTCAGGTCTGACAGGGGCTGGGCTGTGCTCTCCACCAAGATTTCCAGCACATATTCCTTGTGTCCTTCCTCTTTTGGAGGGAATTTCTGACTGTGGATTGAGGCTGTCCCTTCCCAGCCTGGTTTTAGGATGGTCAGTTCAGCAATAACCTCACCTAGACTGGGAAATGCTTGGCTGGGCTTCCCAAGGCCATTGATCCACAGGCCATTGCTTTTCCCATTTCCATTTCCATTTCCAATTCCAATTCCATTTCCTTTTCCACTTCCATTTCCACTTCCATTTCCATTTCCACTTCCATTTCAATTTCCACTTCAATTTCCATTTCCATTTCAATTTCTACTTCCACTTCCATTTCAATTTCCACTTCAATTTCCACTTCCATTTCCATTTCAATTTCCACTTCCATTTCCATTTCCTTTCCAAGCTTTGGTCCATAAGTATCTGTCTGAGAAATGCCATTTTCAACCCTGGGCTTGAAAATCAATGTGAAACTGTGGGAATTTGGATAAGTCATTTAGACTGACCTAAATAATTGCATTGAAGTTTTTACAGCCCACGTGGGCCTCACCTCGATGTGAGTTTGGCCATGTTGGGAGATGGGATAATGTGGGAAACATCAGAAGCAAGAGATAAGTTGGGGCTGCAGCATCAGCTTGATGTGAGTTTTATATTTTTCACTACATATTTTATATAATAATCTTAAACACAGGGTAGGATAAGCAACAGAAATATCCTTTGTGGGCTTGAAAAAAATGGAAAGTAAAGGCCAGTCTCCTCCACTCCATGGTTGTTCTGTTGCTTTTTCATATCATCAGGAATTCTCTTAAGATGTCCCTGTTTATGAGGAAGACTCAGGAATTATTTGAGAAAAGTCTGCAGGAGTTTTGTGTTTGCTGGGGGCTGAGTTCAGTTAAAATCCTGCCTCCCTTGAACAATTTTCAGGCAAAATTTTTTCACTGGAAAGGTTTTCAGGCATTGGAAGGGGGTGCCCAGGGTGGTGGTAGAATCACCATCCCTGGAGGTTCAGGGAACCACTGGATGTGGCACTCAAAGGTTGGACTCAATGATCTTGGAGATCTTTTCTACCTTCTGTGGGTTTGGAAAGCTGGGATCTCCCTGGCTGGAACCACATTTCACCACTTTTCTGGAGGGAGGAGATGAACCAGAACTAAACCCAAGCACCTTACGCCTTTGGGGTTTTTTTTTCTGTCTCAGACACGTGGTCAGAGAAAAAATGGGGCCCCAACGTCACCGAGTTCCAGCAGAGGTTTGATGAAGTCCTCACCAGAGGAGAAGGACCCAGGAGACTCAAGAACCTTTATTTCCTGTACCTGATCGAGCTGAGGGCTCTCTCCAAAGTGCTGCCCTTCTTTGAGCGCCCGGGTTTCCAGCTGTACACCGGGAATAAGAGCCAGGACACCGAAATGAAACACCTGCTGCTGGAAATCCTCCATCTGGCCAAGTAATTGCACTCAGTACCTGGGGACAGTGGCTCTGGCAGCAGCTCTGAGTGTGCTGTCACATAAAGCTCCTAGAAAGGTTCTGGGTTCCTTCCTGGAGTGATTGRTGYRGTAGAATCATAGAAACRTGGCATGGTTTGGGTTGGAAAAACATTTTTAGGGTCATCCAGCCCAGCTCCCTTGCAATGAGTAGGGACATAGTACCAGTAGTGCTGGGAGAGCATGGATATCTGTATGCAAATTGCAGAATTTGGGTAATTAGTCCCACAGTTTAATAGCCTCGGCTGCCTTTTGGATTTAGAATTGAATTTAATAACTGCCTACGTGTCAGCCCTAAAATTGGCTACCTGTGTGAGTCATCTGTGGGATACCAGGCCTGGCTTCGTGTTTGTGACTAGAAAAACATCCTAAATATCTTGGTAACAAGGTTTGGGCTGTTGGATGGAGTTTGGAGTAAAAGGAATGGAAGGTATTGGAATCAGACAGAAAAGGGTGTCTCCTAAAGTGATCCATGTTTGATTTATCTTGTCACCCTCCTGTGATTCTGTCTGTCAAAAACAGACTGAAATTGCTTTAAAAACCATCAAGCAATTGCTGAAAATGTCTCCGAGGTGAGATGCCAGCTCAAATTGGAGGAGATAATAGAATCCCAGGGTGGTTTGGGTTGGAAGGAACCTTAAATCATCTCATTCCATTCCTTGGGGTTGGATGTAAGATTCAAACACGTCTGGAGATGTCCAGTAGCTCGCCCCTCTGTTTCTGCCCACCCCTGCCTGCAGCCACACAACCAACCTGGGCACAAATCAAACTCTCATCATCCCCTTCCAGGTCCTTCCCGCTGCATTTCGATGAAAACTCCTTCTTTGCAGGGAACAAAAAGGAAGCTGCTAAACTAAAGGTAATTGCTGCCAGAAACCCCACTGCAGGAGGCTTTCCCCTACCTAAACCCCACAAAATTCCAGGATTAATTTGGATTAATACCTGGAAGGAGCCCTAATTAATGCAGAACCATGACCCACATGAACGTTTTTTTTCCCCAGGAGGAATTTAGGCTGCACTTTAAGAATATTTCCAAGATCATGGACTGTGTTGGCTGCTTCAAGTGTCGGCTGTGGGGGAAGCTGCAGGTGAGATTTGTCAGGTGTGGGTTTGGTCCTGGGACAGCAGCTGATTCCAGTTTTTTCAGCCTGTGGGAACTGGGATAAAGTTTCCTTTAACCCAAGAGCCTGGGTGAAATGAAATCCTCTTGCCGTGTTAAACGATGTTGCCCTGGAGAGGAGTTGGAGTTGCTGTTCACTGACCCTGTGTGATCCCTGCACAGACACAGGGCTTGGGCACAGCACTCAAGATCCTCTTCTCAGAAAACCTCATCGAAAGGATTCCCGAGAGTGGCCCTTCCTATGGCTTCCAGCTGACCAGACAAGAAATCGTGGCCTTATTTAATGCCTTTGGAAGGTGAGGTTGAGACTTTTCTCTATTTTCACAAATGCTGCTGTGTTATTACATCCAATTTCAGCTCTCATTTCACTCAGGTCTTCCCAGTTTTGGTGGTAACTCTTGCTTTACTGATATCAGGTGCTATTAATGCGAAGTGAAACACTTGGAATAATTTAAAATATTCTTTATACATTTCTGTACATTTCTGTGAGGAATTCAAGGAAGCATTTATGCTAAGATACAAAGAAATTTATTAATTTTTAAGGGACTGTGTGACTATCCTCAAAGCACATTGTCAGAGGCAAGGATGCTTTTTTAGGCCTCTCCTTCAGGTTGTTCCCTTCCACCAGTTCAGTCCCAGATAATGATTGCATTTAACTGGAAACCATCAGTCCAGCCTCTCTGGATGAGGAGTTTTTGTCAGAAAAGGAGGATAATGAGGCCTTTAGGAGGGGATTTCAGGACACTCTTGTTATCCACGAGCTCTTTGTGATGCTCAGAGACCATGAGTTTCTGGCAAACAGGTTTTTCCAAGGATGAATTCCTTAACATCCTGTTCCACTGTGATTCCCAGTGTTTGCTTTAAAAAGAAGCAGGGGAATTAGTGAAGGGCCTGGCTGTAACCTCAACCTAATTTAACTGGAATTCCAAATCCTCTCTTCTCGAGAGCTGCTTGAATCTTTCCTTGATACAGCCCCTTTCTCCCAGATTTTAAATAATTCACGACCAGGATGTTGCTGTAACATTTCCMTTTTGCTTTTTCCTTGCACCCAGGRTTTCAACCAGCGTGAAAGAACTGGAAAACTTTAGGAATATCTTACAAAACATGCGGTGAATTCAGTGGAGAGAGAGAGACTTGTGGACAAACACCATCATTTTGTCACACTCTGACTTGAACCATGGAAACCACTTGCTGGGACTTCTGTTCCCAGCTGATTGTCTGTAACCTGCTGAGGAGATATTTTCTACAAKGAAAAAAAAAAARSYWWTTTTTTTGGTATAAAAATGAGGACTATATGTAAATTTTATTTTATATATTGGAAGATCATTTGGAATAACTCTTTGAAATATTGCTGTGCTGTTTGGGTGGATCAGCCCCGTGGCTTTGCCTTCAGAAGCTGGAGGGAGGGCGAGAACTGTGCCATTGAATAAATTTGGGGGAAATTCTTTGTCTGCTCTGTGATTCCACACTCACAGTGTGTCTACACCAACCTCCTGCTGCATAAAAAAACAACTCCAAGTGATTGTTGGAGGTGCTGCTGTCCCAAGGTGAATTGCTCTTCTTCAGGAAACATTTTTGTGGGATCAGGCAGTTCCTGGTGATCCTTGCACGCTCTGAAGGTTTGGGAAGATGCACCAGGAAGGATCATGCTGGAGGAACCCCACTGCTTTCCATGTGGCACGTGGAGGCTGCCATTCCTCATTTAGGAAATGTGGAACGCTCCATCAGCTGTATCTGACAGTCCATGGGCCAGCAGCTGCTGCCAGGACCCCAATTCCAGCCTTCTCCTGGCCCTTCTGCTCCTCCCAGCCTGTGCAAGTGGGTTTGGCCTCTTTTGGGATCTGCTCCCTGGAGGAAAGGCTAAAATGGGAAAGGATGAGCCAGGCTCAGGGCTGCTGCTCCTTGGAGAAAGCACGGATGAGGCACGGGGGAATTGTGCTGCTCCAAGGACAAGGAGTGGRCAGAGMTGATGGGARAGGGCTGAGGGTCCCTSCTGGGGTGGGYACAACCCYTGGATCCCYCACAGATCCCCYGTTCYTGATTCCWGCMGGGTCCYACAGGGATGGAGCCAGCTCTGATTGCACCATCCAACATCCAGCAGGGACAAAGGACAGGCTGTGCTGTTGGAAAACAACCCCCGAGGCTGGATGTGTGTGCAAACCCCTCTGCTTTCCACCCTAAAATGCAGCAGAGGCAGTGTGTGCTCCAGCAGAACTGCTGCTCCTTGGCTCAGGGCCGTGGGTGGGGATAAACCCGGGCAAAAAGGAAAAAGTGAAGCTCCAGGTGTGGAGCTGGGGATTCAGCCCCT